>NW_024610123.1:0-124999 GCF_016920785.2 Ixodes scapularis | reverse complement strand
ACTCAACCACACGTCTTTTCGTCACGGGCCAAACCTCCAAACTCCAGCCGTTTGCTTTCACACTTTGCCAACCAATACAGTCGCCCTACGGGGACTTGCTGAGCGAATTCCTATTGTTAACTGCAGCTCTTGACTGGAACAAACCGGTCAGGCATGTCCACCGCATCATCACCAGCGGTCAACCTACACACGCGAGGTCTCGTCGGCTAGCTCCGGAAAAGCTTCGCGTCGCCCAGCAAGATTTCCAACACATGGTGGAGATAGGCATTGCTCGCCCATCCTCGAGTAGTTGGTCCTCTACACTCCACCTAGTCCCAAAGAAAACAGGCGACTGGCGGCCCTGCGGCGACTATCGCAGCTTGAACGTGACTACGGTCCCCGACCGTTACCCCATCCCCAACATTCAGGACTTCACCACCAACCTGAACGGATGTACCATATTCTCGAAACTCGACCTGCAGAAAGCGTACCATCAGATCCCGGTCGCTCCCGAAAACGTAAAGAAAACCGCAATCGTCTAACCGTTTGGACTTTTCGAGTTCACCCGGATGCCTTTCGGTTTGCGAAATGCCGCGCAAAGCTTCCAACGCTTCATCGACGCCATTCTCCGCGGACTACCTTTCGTTTTCGCCTACGTCGGTGACGTTCTTGTCGCCAGCTCATCGCCGGAGAAACATATACGCCACCTGCGCCTAGTATTCAAGCGTTTCGCTGAACATGGCATGATCATCAACGCAGAAAAATGTGCGTTCGGCGTCCCGTCTTGGAGTTCCTGGGCCGCGTGGTAGACTCCAATGGCATCCGATCTCTTCCCGACAAGGTGAAAGCGATCACCGATTTCCCACGTCCAGAACCGCTCCGCCAGCTCCACCGTTTTCTGGGACTGGTGAACTACTACAGGCGGTTCATTCCAGGTTGCGCGGCAATATTACTTCCCCTAGAAGAGCTCCTTCAAACTACGAAGGGTACAACAGCCACTCTTGACTGGTCCGACGCTGCAGACAACGCTTTCACTACCATCAAAGAGCGTCTCGCTTCTGCTACCCTCTTAGTTCATCCATAGCACGACGCCCCCACGAGCGTGATGGTTGATGTTTCTGGATACGCAGTAGGAGGGGTGCTGCAACAACGCATAAACAACGCGTGGCTCCCGCTCGGTTTCTTCTCTAAGAAACTTACACCAACCGAGCAACGATATAGTGCCTTCGGCCGTGAACTCCTCGCGGCTTACCTTACCATCAAGCACTTCAGATTCTTCCTGGAAGGACGATCGTTTGTGATCTTTACAGATCAGAAGCCACTAACCAATGCCTTCAGATCATCTAAGGCCACATACTCTCCGAGAGAGACTCGACACTTGGCATTCCTAGCTGAATTTTCTACCGACATTCAGCATATCAAGGGCGTCCACAACATCCCCGCCGACACCCTCAGCCGTGTCTCCGTAGTTCAGTACCGCGGGTGTGACCTTAGACAACTCCCTGCTCTACAGGAGAGTGACGAAGAGCTCCGCAACCTTCGCTCTTCCCCAACCTCCTCTCCCCATCTTGAGGACGTTTACTTCTCCGACTTGGGCACAAACATCGTTTGCGACGTCGACCCGGTGACTGGACGGAAACGGCCTTATCTGCCCTTACCACTTCGGCGTCAGATCTTCAACAACCTTCATGCTCTCTCACACCCAGGCATCCCCGCTTCTCAATATCTAATCGCGGAACGATTTGTCTCGCCTGGCATGAACGCTGATGTCTGCGCGTGGGCACGAGAAGGCATTGCTTGTCAGCAGTGTAAGGTGTCCGGGCACACCATCACGCCTCTGGCAAGGTTTGCACTCCCCGACGCGCGCTTTGCCACCATTCACGTGGACCTCATCGGACCCCTACCGTCATCGCAGGGCTACCGGTACCTCCTAACCGTCATCGACAGGTTCACGCGCTGGCCGGAGGCTTGTCTCATCAAAGATATCACTGCCGAGACTGTCGCCTCTGCGCTTCTGTCCACCTGGATCTCCCGCTTTGGGGTTCCCGCCGAAATCGGGACTGATCGCGGACGACAATTCCAATCGGCCCTTTTCCGAAGCTTGACAACTCTTCTTGGCATCGCTCACTTGAAGACCACAGCCTACCACCCGCAGGCAAATGGTTTTGTTGAGCGGTTCCATCGCCATCTCAAGGCCTCCCTCATGGCCCACGCCACTCCAAATAAATGGGCCACGTCTCTACCCATCGTCCTCCTAGGGTTGCGCACAGCCATAAAGGAAGACCTCGGATGTGCCACATCACATCTAGTTTATGGAACATCGCTGCGCCTCCCAGCTGAGTTGGTCAGCACTACCACTCCGATCCACGGCGGCCCCACGATGACTTCAGGATTGCCTTACGTGGAGGACTTAGCCCGTCTGTTCGGTGACGTGCGCGCTACACCGACGCGGACACGCCAGAGCAAGCCTCCTTTCTTCCATCGCGACCTGCACAACGGTGGCTACGTGTTTTTGCGCGTCGACAGCGTCCGCCGTTCGCTCCAGCAACCTTACACTGGTCCCCACCTCGTCGTGACACATGGCGAAAAAACATTCACGCTACGAGTTAATAGCCGCGACACGGTCGTGTCCGTTGACCGCCTCAAGCCACCATTTGTTGAGAGCGATACGATCGCTCAGCCGACTGATCTACCCAGCGTGCAAGCCACCTCGAGCTCAACAGTATCACCCGCGGCCCGCATCAAACACTCCAGGACAGTTCACTGGGACGACTCCGTCTCCAAAGAGGGCTATGTGGAGACAGCCACCGAGAAAAGAAGAAGATCGCGTGCAAATAAAAAAAGAGAGATCAGTTCGACTTTGGAATGCGTCAGGCGTAGTCGCTTTTCGTCTTTCTTTGTCTACAGATTTATTAGTCAATCTGTCATTTTCAAAAATACATCTAGTCATCAAATACACTATTTTATAGCTATACTAATGTAAAATAAATTAATCTGTTATAACGCAAATGAATCTTATTTAAATCATAGGCATCCAATAATTTATAGTTAAACAAATAGTTATTGTTTTCCGCTCACGCGATTCCCCTTGGCAAAGCGCAATCTGATCCAAAAGGTTTTGAATAAAAAAGTCGACTTTATATGACAAAAATTCTGTTTTCTTCTAAAAAAAATTTCAGTTTACAAATGTGTTGCACTCTTTGCGGCAATAACAAGACTTTCAAATTTAAGGATATCAATGTGTGGGGGTTGGACAATGAATACGCACCTGAAACCGGTATATTCCAACAAGCTGAAGGTTTATTCGGGGCTTGCGAACCGTCTTGAAGATTGCATTTACCTTCGTGGAAGAAATAAGGGATTCGAACGGGTGTCAGCAATCGGAGCATAAAAGCCTCAATAAGCATTTTTTTTGGTCAATGAAAACTAGAAGTACTATATTATTTCTGAACAAGAACGAATGTAAACCATACGCACGATGTTCATTAGCCTTATGACGTATCGAGCCTGTAGATATTTGCTTTCATTGAGGGACTTGTGTATTACACTGTCAAACATGACGTACATTTCAGGTCGCCACACGGTGGGTGGCTCTGCAGTGTCACCTAGAAGGTTTCAAATCATGACATGTCCTCAGTGCATCGCAAGTGTAGAATTAACTGTGTAATCATTTTTTTAATATGCACGATGCGAGAAAATTTTAGCTTGATTTCTGTGCAAGATAGTGAAACTGTCTTTGCAATTGAAAGTTTTCCAATTCATTATATCATCAAAGTGTGGTCTCGATTTGCAGTTACACTTGAAGCACGAGCTGACGTCTA
This sequence comes from Ixodes scapularis, assembly GCF_016920785.2. Classification (NCBI taxonomy): domain Eukaryota; kingdom Metazoa; phylum Arthropoda; class Arachnida; order Ixodida; family Ixodidae; genus Ixodes; species Ixodes scapularis. Next base: position 121,199 of record NW_024610123.1, on the reverse strand, counting down.
CCGAAATATTTCAAAGCAAAAACCTAAAGAAGAAAAATTAGGGTTTCTACTGTGTACAAAAAATTGCATCAAGGGTATAAAATGGCCAGTATGTATGCCGCGCATGTAACTGGAATTGCAGCCTGCTCCTTGGTGTTTCTAGAATTGGTTAAGAGGATTGCTGAGAAATGTTAAATGTTTTACAAGCAAAATAAGCTTACTTTTTGGCGGTAGACTTTTATCAGAACGTTCTTCAACGGGCACTGTAAACATCATAGTGATACTGAATGTAAAAAGTAATCAAAGTCAAAGGTTATAACTTTTCAAAGGCATGCTTCTTCAGCAAAATTATACAGGATCAGTTCCTGTTTTGCTGTCAAGTATTTTTTTTTTGTTGTCCCATTTTCGCGGTTTTTAGTCATTAAGATATTTTCAAGATAATTTTCTCAAATTGTTACAATATCCGATGTCAACGCATATGTGTTTATTCAAATACCATCACCTCCAAACTGAACTATGCCGAAATAAAGTAGATAATTCCTTTTGTTTGAAAAAAAAGACGACGATGTGATATTTTTGCGTGTGTTACCTAAAACGCAAGGATAATTAAGTAAAAATATAAGGGACGTGATAATTGTCAGTACATTCCGCGTCAAAAATATCGTTTGTAGAAACATGTTTTTTGGAACTCTCAAGTGCTACCTATTAAATTATTTAGGATAAATAGAACGGAAACTTTGAACGCACTTAACGAATTTTGTCTTGAGTATAAGGATATAAGAACTGTTTCCGATTGCCAAACCACTGACCTCTTCCGTTAACTCAGAAAGTGCTAATTATTGGTACGATTTGAGATCATACATGCTCTGGTACTCTGAATATTTTGAACATCGGATTACATAATCAGATCACTAATACAGGAGCCGTTGAAATGATGCAAGTAAAAAGATATCGAAATACTGAGGGGCCGTCGCCTTTGCAAGCACTTCTCCTTTTCATTTTTCAATGATAATCAATTAATGCGGTCATTTCGACACGCTTTAAACAGAATGTGTTGAGAGAGAAAAAAACGGGAGGTGAATTAATTCATCGAGAGAATAAATGGCAAATAACTGAGAGCATACAAGAATTGACACTGCACGTGAAGCGAACGCTGAAGGAAGGAATTCGGTCGTACGTTCAAAATTTCTAATCATTTTTGCTTCAGGAAGTCTAGCCTTTAACGATTGAATTTTCAACAAATATCTAGTGTATAGTGTTTGATTCTGTCACTTACTTTCGAAGTGGATCGCCTTCTCAGGCGTCGGTAGCGGAAATATTCTGTGAGGGACACGGCCGGATTTGTCATGTTTTCGCAATGGCTCAATTCCATGTGTAAAGTTTAGGTATCCTTCCTGTCAAAAAAGTGAAAGATTTCTGAATATTGCAAGCATTGCCCGTTGCAGACCGTTTGTGAATCGCTAACCAAACATTTCATCGTTATTAAAAGTTGAATTGGTTAGGAAGCAATTTATGGACTACGTATTCTAAATATATAATTTAAAGTTCTCATAAATAATGTTCTTCAGACGATACGGCGATGTGAACTTTCAATGTGCTTAATACACCTTCATTTTTATGAAACTTAAAAAAGCAAAACGTTCGCGAAAATCTATGTAGTTAACAAATACAAGATTTATAAATAACGACTGCATAACCTCCTGTACATTTGTATAATCGTATTTGTTGTTCCTATAATAATATATACTTAAAAAAATGTGTACATACCATTTCAATTCCCATGTCTGTTTCAGTAATTGTAAAGGACGCCTTGTGTTCCGAATTTTCATAAACACTCTTACGTATGTCTGTAGTATCCATCTTAAAAGAGCATAATTTCAGTAAAATAACTGCGAAGTAATATTCATATTAGTAGCAGCTGAAATGCTAAACGGTTATATTTATAGCCAAGCAATTTATGGCTAGGCTTTCGTGGATTTTTTGTGTACTTCAACAAAACTCAGTTCCCGAATTTGGTGGAAAATCGCTTCATTTTATGCAAAAGCTTATGTCTCATCACTTGGATATGCATTTTCAGTAGATTAGTTAAAAATAGGCTCCATCTTCAAAATCAGCAGACAATCAAGTAGATAACAAAGGTTTCTCAAAGATTTGGCTTTGTGCGACCCGCGTCAGCTATGTCTACTCTCGCACCGCCCTCTCCTTGTAGTCGCCCAGAGCGCTTGCGAGCCTAGTTTCCGTTCCTTCTGCCCTCCCGAATTGGCGGTCCCTTCGCGCGCGTCTACATTCCGCCAGGTGGCCGTCGCATTGAGGGTGTCTTTTTTCCTCCGGCTCGTCACGATGACCACCAATCAAGACAATAAATCTGGTCGTACCTTTGTTCAAAGTTCTTTGACACATCTGTGCCGTGTGCTAAACAGCTTCGCTGGTCATGCACCTTCTCAGAGTGGAATTGCTCATGCTTTTTTTTTGCAAGCTATGCCATGTTATAAAACCTCAGTAAATGATTACATTCAATGAGTTTCAACAAGACGCAGAACGAATATTAGGGTGAATGGTTGCATAAATTATCGAGGAAGTAAAACTTTCTCAAAGAAAGCAAAAAAGAAATCGTGGGAGTCGGCACGTCATTTAAACAAATGAGCGTTATTTAAGTTAATATAAGCGGAGACAACTCTGCTTGAACGGCTTTTTGAAATGTACGAAAACCTCCAAAGACACTAGCGGGAACATCAAAAAACTTCTGAGCAAAAAAACGGCACCATGACAGAGCAGCACACGAGAAAAGAGCACGCGACAAAAGAGCATGGTCAAAACAGCACGCGTCAAAACAGCACCGCGTCAAAACAGCACCGCGACGAAACGGCACGCGTCAAGATAGCACGCGACAAAACAGCACAGCGTCAAAACGGCACAGCGACAGAAGAGCACGTGCCAAAACAGCACGGCGTCAAAAGAGCACAGCGCCAAAACAGCACAGCGTCAAAATAGGTAATTGACAATATAGCTATACTTCGTTTCAGCTTCGGTCCAGACGCAGCCGATGCTGAGAGCGCGAGCACGTGGCCCAGAACAGTGCTTGCACTGCACGAGCGCGCGTGCTTGGCTAGGATGCTGAAAGCCCGGAGCCCGCGCTTGTAGCTTTGGCTGCGTCTGGACCGAGGCTGAAACGAAGTATAGGGGTCGGCGTTTTCGGTCTTTATTATATTTAAATTCGGCGTATTTTTCTTTTTTTTCTGAACATAAGTTTTCGGTTTATTGCGCTGGATATTCGTAGACTCATAAATTTCTCGGTCCTTTTCGGTTTATTGACGAAAACCAGTATACTGGCCAAAATGCAATATTTAAAAGCGTTTGTTTAAAATGTATAGTGAGTAAACCAGGTACTGGTTTTCTTATTTGTCGTCGTCGGTGACACCCGACGCGACCTGTTCTGCGAGAAGCACTAGGGCCCTATCGTGATCTGACATTATTGTCGTGTCCTCGTATTTGTACACAGGGCGAACATGAGCTTCACTAACACTTCGGTCGGAAAGGCAAATATCAAAATCCAGAAATTTGCAAGTATTGTACTCAGTGCGTTTTCCCCCCATTTTCACGACTGCGATATGTAGTAAACTCGCGCTGACCACAGAAACGACAATAAAACAATCGTATATTTATGCCCTCCTCTAGTAGACGAAAGGTAGGGGTGTTAAAAAATGTGCCGCGTTTCCGACGCCCTTGATTTTCATTGTTCAGTTCACGATTAAAATCTCATATTTGAAGAAAGAATTTGGCACACAAGTCCCCATAAGGTGAAAAACCCAGATTTCGTCGTGAAGACCCCTGCGGCATCGGAGCTCCTGTTGAAAGTTGAACCGATCTCGGAGACAAGCTGAAAACTGCGAAAGGAAGTGGTCATAGGGTCAGTAATGAGTCACCCCCTCCCCCCTCCCCCTACCCCTCCAACGGATTTGGAAAAAGGAATTCGGCGTACTTTTACCGGTTTAATTCGGTTTAGGCCGAAGACGACCTAAATATAGAGTATGGAGTTGGCAGTTCTGCATTTGAGAAAAAACACTTGTATTGCGTTCATTTGGCCTTTAGAATAACAAATATCAGAATTTTGTTTCAGTGCGACGCGCGGAAGAGCCATAAGAGCAATTTCAAAATAGGGCTGAAGCTCCGCCTCCCTAGCCTTGGGCAAGGAAAAGATCCGTCGATGTGGTCACGTACAGCGACTTTTTTCGCGTTTTCTCGCGTTTAACAATACTTGCGCAGGAAATGGTTTGGGTATTCGGGTTCACGGGGTAACAATACACTAGCATTCACTTCTAACTAAATTTGTGTAAGAACCTCCGTAGCTTCCCTTTTAAAAAGTACACGTTTTAAATGGAGGGTCTAGGCCAATTTGTCGAATCTATTCTATTGGGAGCAAGTTCGGAGTGGGGTGTGTACTCGGTGCGCACATGAAGGCTGCCTGGGCAGAACCGAAACCCCCGCTGATGCGTATTCTGGCTATTTCTCGAGCAGTTCTGCTAATATTGACGATCAAGTTTGCTGGTTATGTCGTCTACAATAAATGTATCAATCGCATGACAATGTGTTTCCATTAGCTTTTAAAGAAAAAAAAAACAAAAAAAAATTTGAAAGCTTCTTACAACTCCCTGTAACACCGAATTAGAGCGCAGCTCTTGAGGAGGAGGAGGGAAGGGTACTGGGGGGGGGGGGTTAAACTAACCAGGGGGGGGGGGGTCACGTGACCTTGGGGGTCACGTGACCCCCAATGCCGATGATGTCATCACTGACGTCACTGATGACGTCATCTGTGACGATGACGATGCGGGTACCGATTACGTCATTAGTGACGTCACTGATGACTTCACCAGTGATGATGACGATGACGATGCGAATGTCGGTGACGTCATCAGTGACGTCGCTGATGACGTCATCAGTGATGATGACGATGACGATGCGGATGCCGGTGACGACATCAGTGACGTCACTGATGACGTCATCAGTGATGATGACGATGACAATGCGGATGTCGGTAACGTCATCAGTGATGATGACGATGTCGATGCGGATGCCGGTGACGTCATCAGTGATGATGACGATGACGATGTGGATGCCGGTGACGTCATCAGTGATGATGACGATGACGATGTGGATGCCGGTGACGTCATCAGTGATGATGACGATGACGATGTGGATGCCGGTGACGTCATCAGTGATGATGACGATGACGATGTGGATGCCGGTGACGTCATCAGTGATGATGACGATGACGATGTGGATGCCGGTGAGGTCATCAGTGATGATGACGATGACGATGTGGATGCCGGTGACGTCATCAGTGACGATGACGTCATCGGGGGGTCACGTGACCTCGAGGCGGGGGTCACGTGACCTCAGGGGAGTCACGTGACTTCGGGGGGTCACGTGACCCCCCAGGAGGTCACGTGACCCCGGTGGGGGGCTCGCGCGGTGCATTATGGGACATTTCCCATGATGCACCGCGCGGTTACGCCGACGGCGACGCCGACGGCGACGGCGACGGCGACGGCGACGGCGACGCCGCTCAAGCCGGAAACGGGCCCCTAAGAGCTGCGCTCTAAAAACATGTGCGGCTACCGTGTGCTCAGCCCTGTAGAGCAACAGCATTGAGGCTGTGGCATGTTTCTGCTTCACCGGTTTCCACTTGATCGAAGCCTTCGTCGTAATTAATTTGTGAATTTAACTCAAAACAGCTTCTCGGCTGCAAGCTGCAGCCACGTGTTTCCGGGACATCTTATTCACGGCGAATTAACCCCACAGAATGCGACACCTTAAATTAGCTGGATATTAAAGTCAACTTATCTTAGTGGTTCTATTAACTGGCTGAAGTTGAGCTAGTTGGTGCATAATTTAGGTAAACGGTCAGCTAGAACGAGAGGGACAAACACAGACAGGGAGAAACAGAGACATACACACCGCTGATTATCAACTAAGACTTCAGATTTCTTCTTCATCACTTCGACCCACAGATTCACACCTAAAGTAAATGAATGATCCTAAATCCTTACAATACACTACTAAATCAAAATACTGATTAAATAATATGAAATTAAAATTGAAACTAAATAATTACATTAAATTATTAAATATTAATTTTGGTCCAACCGACAGACCACTGCCGAAACATATCCCTCCTAGTCCCTTTCACGGCGCCGTGCCACACTGCAAAAACTGCCTTTCTTTCTTGCTGACCGTGATGGAGGGCACGCTCACGCAGTCGTCGCCGGTTTGCTCAATGGCCAGGGCCTAGAGGATCTCGCGCGCAGAAGCATTCCTGTGTCTGTTAATAATGGAGACGCTACTAAACCGTGGCTTGCACCCGCACGTGCGGCAATCGGCAGCAAGGTGCCCAGCTCCCGTGCCTTGCACCGGCGCCACGTGCTCCCTGACTCTGTCGTTAACGCAGCGTCCCGTCTTCCCAATGTAGCAGCTCCCACATGACATAGGAATCTTGTATACCACACCGGTCTGGCACATGGTGAACTTATTCCTGTGTGCAGTATTGCAGGTTGGCTGGCAGTTCGTGGCCCGATAACAGACACAGGAATGCTTCTGCGCGCGAGATCCTCAAGGCCCTGGCCATTGAGCAAACCGGCGACGACTGCGTGAGCGTGCCCTCCATCACGGTCAGCAAGAAAGAAAGGCAGTTTTTGCAGTGTGGCACGGCGCCGTGAAAGGGACTAGGAGGGATATGTTTCGGCAGTGGTCTGTGGGTTGGACCAAAATTAATAATTAATAATTTAATGTAATTATTTAGTTTCACTTTTAATTTCATATTATTTAATCAGTATTTTGATTAAGTAGTGTACTGTAAGGATTTAGGATCATTCATTTACTTTAGGTGTGAATCTGTGGGTCGAAGTGATGAAGACGAAATCTGAAGTCTTAGTTGATAGTCAGCGGTGTGTATGTCTCTGTTTCTCCCTGTCTGTGTTTGTCCCTCTCGTTCTAGCTGACCGTTTACCTAAATGGTTCTATTAATGCATTTTAATCGGCGATCTCCCGCTTTTCTTCTTTTTTCTTGGGTGGGTGGGAGGGGGGGGAGGGGGGGAGGGGTGACGTTTCACGTTTATGTGGTAATTACTAAACGACAAGTACCACGGAGCCGCACCGGACCGCCGAAAACCAGACGGTTCATAACTTGAACGTATCGATTTCTGTTTCCCAGTACCTTTTCCTCTTTCGCTGGTTCTACAAAAAAGACCAGGCAACGCGGCCAACATCGACGCGAAGATATCACCTCTAACTACCTAATCTCTTCAGAGATCAGCGTTGTTAAGTAGTAGTGACTACGGCTAACTTTATTTGTTTTTAGCAATCACGCAGCATCAGCACTCAGGGGAGTGACTTAGCAGTGACATAGGCAATAAATTCCTTCATAACCTAGGGACAATAAATAAAGGGGTCAAGAAGGTTCGAAATTATTCGCGTAAAGAGAGGTGAAGAGTGCGCGATAAGTTGCTACGTATGTGCTGTTTTGTCGCTGTGCTGTTTTGGCACGTGCTCTTCTGTGGCTCTGCCGCTTTGACGCTGTGCTGTTTTGACGCATGCTATTTTGACGCATGCTGTTTTGTCGCCGTGCTGTTTTGACATTCTGCTGTTTTGACGCGTGCTGTTTTGAAAGTGCTGTTTTGTCGCGTGCTGTTTTGTCGTGTGCTGTTCTGTCGTGTGCTGTTCTGTCGCGTTCCCGAAAAAACAGGTGGAATGTTTATTTTTTAAGTAAATTGATTGAATTTCAAACAATGAGGTGGAAGCATGCTTTCTTGTGAAAGGTAATCTTTCCTTACCAATTCGTGATTCACCTCTCCATACTTAGCATCGGAAAAATACAGACTGTCCCCTAAAACACTGGATTCTTCCAAGTCTATGACGTAGTCTTTAGAAATTTGAACAGCGCCTCTTGAGTTGCCGCTTCTGCTTTCAATCAGAACCGGATACACGACACCTGGAACGTAACCGCTCCTGTTATCCGACTGTTCCATACTCGCAACAAACTTCTTAGTAAAGAGGAAGAAACAAAAACGGCGGTCACAAGTCACGGAGTTTTTCTGATAAAAAAAAAAATCCTACGTAGATCTCCGAGAAAAGTTCCCTTTCACAAACAGAGGAAAATTAACTCCACAAAAATAAAAAATCCCTTCTGCAATGACAAGACGTTGGAAACGTAATGCAATAAAAGTACACCGCGGGAAGCATGCCTACACTCATGTGAATAGTTCGAACAGAACAGATTTAGAAAATCGGGGGAAGGGGGGGGGGGGGGGGGGGGCATCTTCCAATCGTGTTTCGTTAACACTATTTGTCCTTTCATATGTATTTCTTAATATGCAGCTCATGAGAAGATATGCTACTTCGCTAGACCTCAAGATGCTATTAGAGTGCCATACCACATAAAAGAGAGGGACTTAAGAATCTAGATTACCTTGTTGCCTAGTTTTTGTTAATGATGGTTATAACCTTAATTTTTGTACCACGCCTACGTTCCTATTCTTGCGAAAACCTTTTGGCAATCTGTCAAACTTTTCGCTCTTCACCACTCTAATTGTACGGCACCATGATGAATGGAACATCGTTTTAGGACGGTCAATTATATTTGGTAACTCCGATTGTACACGTAATCTGAACGAAGAGAGGCTAAGAGAAGCGCGAAGAGTAATTTCCTCAAAGGCCCAACAACTTGAAAGGATTTCTGGCAGTTTGGAACTGGGCAAAACAAAAACATTACGTTATTGTGCATTCCGTGCACGTACAATGCAATTGGCGTTCCGCATTAAAGAGCAACATTTGCATCCTCTCTTAATTTGTAGGTGTAAGAGCAGGAACCAAGTGCATGGTCTTTATTTAGACCTGACGTACGTCAGACTTTGAATGCGCGAACAACTGCTTCCGGTATGATGACCTCGGTGTCGCTTTCTACCAATTTATGACGCCCTTTGGCTGGCTGAACTGTGGAGTACGACGTCTTTAGAGCTCGTCTGTGACTGGTGCGTTAAAGATCCTATCGCATCCATATCTGAAAAGTAATCCCGAATTTTCCAGAAACGACCTCACAGGAGCCAAAGTGTCATGCTCTCGGATGTCGCAACCCTTGCGCTTGGTGCCAGAATTCCCGGCCAAAATTAAAATGAAAAGCTCGTACATTTGGCTCGTACCACAACCGCTGCGACACCCCCAGGATCCTGACCGACGGCATAGAACTTATATGACGTCAGAGTGGTTGAGAGTACAAGAATTTCGTTCGCAACTTCTATGTAACAGATATAAAAAAATATATATAATCACTAGGTTTGCGTTAACCTAGTCGCAATTTTATTTTGCTTGTGTTTTTAAAGAGATTTGGATGTAGTACCGGGTGTATCAGGTAGCGGCCACACGCCTTAAATCGACCGCAAAATTCGTTTTTTTAAACTATTGCGCTACGATGTTCTGCAGCTTCGCACACAGGTGGTGCATTTATTCTATAAACTTTGCAAAGAGCTAGCTTACCTGTGAAAAATGTAAAAAAAAAGGCTTAACTCCTATGGAAACGCAGCGAAGTCACCAGTTTTCAAACAATAGGGCGCCCTATTGATTGAAGACCAGTGGCTTCGCTGGGTTTCCTCAGGAATTAAGATTATTGCTTTGTTTACTTTTTCCTCAGGTAAGTTCGCTCGTAGCGAATTTTTTAGGAAAATACCCGCCCCCTGTGGGCAACGCTGCACAAAATCGTAGAGTGATGGCTTAAGAAACCGAATTTTGCGGTAGATTTAAATAGCCTGGCCGCTATTTGAGATACCCGATAGAATACCAACGTATTAAAGTGTCCGAATCAACCCGTCATGTTATCGGGAGATGTAGCGGCATATATTTATATGAGGCCGCTTCTACAATCATTGACAACCAGAGTGAAGGACGTGCTCACCAACGAGCATTCCATTATTTTTTCTCATCCAGTAGGATTGCGGTATTAGAGGATAAGAACACGAAAGAAGCAATCAGGAAGCAAGAATCAAGATTATAGTATTAAGCCACACACTGCGCGTCTTATTTGTCAGCGACTATAGAGAAATCCGTGAATACAATCAATGCAGCGTGTCTACCCAAGCCTATTTAAACCCTACGCCTTTCGGGGGCATGGTGCATGCCGTAATACAAATTATTTCTCGTCTGCAATATTGTGTGCGGAATTTCCATGATAACTGTTTATCGTGCCCAAAAGCTCGGAGGTTGAAGCATAGGAGAAATGTAAAATTTGATTTTACGTCACTAAGAAAAACGCCATGCGGAAGCTTCTGCATAAATAGAATCAATACATCACCGGCGTGAGCAAAAGCTACGCTGCAAATGATGAGTGTAGCCGAATACATTTTCCGTCATAAAGACGTCCGTAAGGTAGAAATTTATACTTGGAAATGAAAGAATGCCTTTGTCAGGAACCTTTTTAAAGGGTGAAAAGGTTCAGCGCCCTTTAAAACATTACACAAAATGCGTGATAATGAAAACAATACGTCAAATGACGCACACAGGAAGTTGCATTTATTATGTTGTTAAAGACAGCTTTTGCACGAGACGAGCATTAACACCGGCAATGGACCCTTTTCAAACGTCAGGGCCATCTCGTGGCAGTCTCAATAGCACCAATTTCTCCGCACTAATGCCGGTGATAGAAGATCAAGATTGCCTACCTTGAAACACTCTCGATTTTGTGAATCAAAGGTGACTTTCAAGGGCCAACTTGTTAGAATGGATTCTCCGCTTCTTTGTGGCATGCTTTTAAAGGCGTTCGCTTCTCCAAGGGTGCGGAAGCTGCGTAGCGCCGCAATTAGAGCGTCCAGTTTGGCTCTGCAGGTGGTAGGTAGACTAAGTATTGAAAAGGGTCTATAGACGCGTGTCAAAAAGGAGACACCAGCGGTTTGGTTATCGCGGTGGAGACCAAATATGGCTTACACTGACGTCACAGCAGCGGCCATTCTGGTGGACATTGCTTGCTGAGCACGTGGCTTCTGCTTCAATGCATGAAAATAAGTATGTAATATGACGTCACATGCCGGCCACACATAAACGCCGCGGCTAACGAGACATGTTATTGTCACGAAACCAGCCCGTCGTAGACGCGGAAGAATACACCAGCGGCTTTCGACAAATGGCTTCCTCAAATCTCTCGTCGCTTCGAAATAGAAAAGTGCGATTCCATGCACTGAATATGTCATAAAACGCAAAACTGAGACTTAAGAATTTTGTACTTTCTGAGTGGCATCTGACTTGCTGCTAGGAAAGTTCAGAACACGTCTCGAGGGTACGTTTACCAACGTGATTTCTATTGACATATTCACGACAGAGTTGGCGTCGCGCTCGTCACCCACGGGAAGGCACGGGGCTAGGGCCCCACCAGCCAAATTTCTCATTTTATATTCCTCCCCTCTTCTAGAACGTTATCATTTTGTAACGTAGCCCTCGTTCATGGTCAAAATGTTCTAGAATACAGAGTATGTACAAAAGAAGCTGAATCCGGCAACATTGGGACATTGGTACCTTGTCACATTCACGGGATGCACGCTGTTCTTTTGGCTTTAGTTAGGGGTGCGAGTACACCTTATTGTACATTTAGTTTCAGTTTTTAAAGCAACCTACTTTTTTATCCGAGATAATACAGTAATGCCTAAGGATGACACCCAAAACTGTAGGGAGACCGTGAAGTATCCAGGGCTGCCCGTTAGATGACGCCACTGTGTTCACTCTTCGTAAGCGGTCGCAGGCGTGTCAAAACGACCATTCCCCTGGTCGTTTTAGATCACTAGCCTAAATCCACTACGGAGCATCCGATTAGTGCGGAGCCACCGCGCCTCCGACTTCACCAGCGGAAGACGACAGGGTTGCGAGAGTGACCAACTTTCGTCCCGGCATTCCGCATCGCGCTGGGCTATCGTCATTTCCGGAAACCGCCATCACAAGTCGGTCGACCGCCGTTTCCGTCATGCTCGGTGAGGCAGGAAGTTAGTCTCCCAAAGATCGGCTTCCACTCGGCTCCGGGAAGATCAGCCGATCGAGATATGGGCGTTCCGAACCCTAAATCAGAGTCGCCGCTGCTCCAAAAGGACGTGCGAAAGACATCCGGGTTGATCTCAAACGACCAGTGGCGAACGCGCCCTCCAAAAAAGTGCATCCCGGAACGCGCCATAACGACGAGTGGAATTCGTCATTAATCAGACGCGAATCTCTTAAAAAAAAACTTTAAGGGACCATGAAGACCACTTTGAAGTTCTCTTTAACGATTGAAATGAACGCCAAGCGCTTGTGCGTCGCACAAATTAATTGAATAGACCCAGGAACAAACACACCGGAGCAGATGAGAGTCGCTCTCATCGGTCCTGGTGTGATTGTTGCTGGTTCTATTCAATTATTTTTTTGTGCCACGCGCAAGCGCTTGGCGTTCGTATCAATCGTTAAAGTTAACTTCAAAGTGGTCTTCATGGTCCCTTAAAGGTTTTTTCTCGGGCGTCGCGCCCGAGACTGCGGAAAAATCCAGCTTATGAATGACGTGAACCGTGACATCAATTGAGGCACGTCGGGCGATTGGTCGAAATGAACAGAGTCCTCGTGTACTCGTTTTTGATCGTAAGTCGTCAAAAAAGATTTCGTATTTTTTCTCATTTAGTAACAGCAAAACGTTTATGTTCCTGCCTAAACAAATTACTAGAATTAAAAAAAAAAAGTATTATTTCCGTCCGCGGGCGCGCGGAGTGAAAAAACTGAATAGCTGAGAGCCTTTGAAGGGAAGCTGAAACAATTCTTGAAAAAAATAAAACCGAGTTAGAGGAGAATTCTAGAGTATTTTTATCACGTGACTTTGAATACCACGTTCATTTTCCACGATGATTTATACTAAATATGAGAAAACCCGAAAACCCTCCGGCCAGTAGTAACGTCCTACTATAATCTTTGTTCCGCCAAGCGGGTTTCGCTCGTTTGGGCAGCGCGTGCAATCGGAAGCTTGCAAGGTGTATTTTTCCGCACTGACGTCAGTCATGACGTCTATCTCTGACCTTTTCGAACACAGCAAGAGTACACGCGGATAGCTTTGACAGGTGCTGAAGATGCGCTAAGCAGGGATTCCGAAAACTCCTAGTATCGCGCCACGCCCCATGCACTTTGATATTAACTTTAAAAAATAATTTCTGCAGCCCCCGTGCGCCAAATTGAAAAATATTTTTCTATACTCGTGATCTTGGAGGCCAAATGAAGACGATTTTGATGTTTTTCTTTAAGCCAAGCCACTATCCAGAAAAAAAAAAAAAAAAAAAAAAACTCTGCAAGAAAGGTTGATTTTGAAAAATTATATATTCGCATCCACTAACATCTAGAGGTTTACCACAAAAAGTTTAATTAGTTTACACGGCATAGTTAACTTTTTATACATTATTTTCTGTCCAGTGAAGCTAAAGAAAAGGTAGGGATTGCAGCAATTTGAACACACTTTTCTTTGTTCCGCTTTTTGCTAGAAATTCTATTTTAGTCAATCTATCGTTTGATAATGGCGATAAAGGGATGGCTCGTTTTTCACTTTTCCTGACTCAAATTTAATACGGAATGCGGCTATGGAATTGTGTTGTCACTTTACGGATGTCTTTTATAAACAAATGTTACCATTTTGTCAAAGCCAGAGAACACCAAAAAGTTCACCGATTTTTCAGAAGAAAACATTTAAAGAGATAAATTACTTTTTACAAAAAACTTTCCATAGCCGCACTCCCTAAGCATTCCACTCATATCTAGCAGGCAAAAAAATTTCAATATCGTGATAGTTTTCCAACGATAGATTAACTAAACAACGTAGGCGTGTTACTGATAAAAGCTGCTCTAATTTCTTTCCCATTTAACCGACAGACCTGAAATTTCGTTATGCATCCTCTAGTATGACTATCAGCCTGCCCTGTAAATTTCATTAATTTTACGCCAAGGGTTCAAAAGTTGCCCCTAGGGGGCTGTGTCCCCTTAAATATAAAACCACTTCAGTCTCCCTCTAACTTGAAAAGCATTTATTGAAATACACCTAAAAAAAATTGTTTTTTCTTTTTTTTTAGAAAAACGAAATTGGCGAGTCATTGTATTTTGTTCAGTTTGTGGCGCGGCTCTTAGTTCCACGCGCGAATGGAGCCGCAGAAACTGATCCAGGCTGACGCACTGCAGTTTCCAATACTTGTCGGGGTCCATTTTAAAAAGCTTCTGTCATTCCTCGTTTAGCACGCCGCCATCTTTCCGGCACATCCATCCAGCTTTTCATCCAAACAGACCTTTTTGCGCCTGTGGTATACTGATAGATCGGTACATGTCCCTGCGGGAGCCCAAGACTCCGACGCTTTCACGCCGAGCCTCCTCGAGCAGGACCATACTTTCGTCATGTCTTGGGTTAGTAAAGCTGATTGAAGTTCCGGTTGAGCCTGTGACGGCGTTTTATCTCACATGGTATACGCAACAGCGACACGCAACTATAATAGTTCTTAGTAACATTATAGCGCCAATCGCAACGCGAGTGACAATAAATCATGTCGACAAAAATTAAGGTCCCTACCAGGGTTGGGCAGAAATACTCAAAAATGTATTTGGGAATAAAAATACTGGGAGACATGAAAAAAGGAGCAAAAATACTGATACTTCAATGTATCTGGAAAAATCTATCGCGATACGTATCCGAGATGCATATTAAAAATATGCATAAAGTCTTTGGAAATACTAATACAGGCATACATTTCACTGGGGGCAGAAATACAAATATTTAAATACTGATACTGCAATATATTTTAAAAACATGTTTGAGACGCCAACTGAGATAAAGCTTGAAGTGGAAGTTTTTGATGACGGCCCAAGCGGCACAAGAATATTAGGCGAGTATTTACAGAATATTGTTGGCAAATACACAGAATATATGGCTCTTCCGATCCACATGATGTCTAGACAATATCGTCTGAAAAGCGAGGCAGTACAAGCACAATATCACTGGAGTACCGCCACCGTCAGGCTCAGTACCCACAGGGCGCCGAGTATATCTATTGAGTACTAGCAGCGTCGGCTGAGTGCACGCCGGACGCCGCGTGTTAATCCTAGGTCAATCGAGTTGTCGGAGTACCCGCCGGATATCGCCCGTATATCCATAGAGTACTTGAAGCGTCGGCTGAGTACCCACCGGGCATCGCGTATGTCAATCAAGTATATCTATGAAGTACTTAGAGCGTCGGCTGAGTATCCGCCGGGGGTCGAGAATTTATATTTTGTACTGGCAGTGTCGTCCGAGCACCCGCCAGATAACCAACTTATATCTCCAGAGTACATGGATGGTAGGGCGAGGGCAGGAAGGGAGGAAGCATACGGAACGCTACAGTGAAGAGAGGGGGAAACGTCTTTCCCTCTTTAGCGTTCCGTCTGCTTCCTTCTCCACGGCCCGTCTTACTCTCGCCCTACCTTCTCGAGTTGCAACGGACTACAGATATCGCCCATTTATGTGCTAGAAAAATATTTTTACTTGCTCACGCCACCATTAAGCTTCGGGCTTTTTTGGCATCTTTATTATACACGCGTAGATGCATTACGCATACCACAACCATACTGAACATACACATTGAGCTCATACACATACACGGCACATACAAACATCCGCCCAACAGCACACTAACCACCAGCTCCTAGGAATAAGACCGTAACGCTCTTCTCGTGACGCCGCAACGGAAGGCCACCGGGGGCGCGCGACGAAGCGAAGGCGACGCGCGTGGATCGACCGTCGTAACGTGTGTCTTATTAGCTCAAATGAGTTCTTCACATAGCAACTGGTCTAGAAAACATTTCATTACACGGGAAAAACATTACACCGCTAAATAATCGGTACGAAATGGCACGAGGTATGCGTATAAGACGTCTATAGAAAAATGTGATTGTTTTAAGTCGAAAACATTGAGTCGCAATTATTTCTGTAGGAATGCATGTTTTATACATAAATACTTCGGCCAAATGGCGAGACAGGCAGTGATTGGACACAGCAAAACAGATCACTGTTAAAAATCAGGTAGACGTAGTCAACGCGGGCACGGCTAGACAAGTGTCAATTACGACTATGTAAGCGATGTTATCGCGTGCAGTCACTGAATTCTTGCATTATACCAAGGCCACATGGCAAATTAATATATTTTAGATCGAGTTACATTATGGGGTCGACAAATCAGCTGGCGACGCTCGTATAATCACTAAAGACCGGGAACTGATTAAATTTCATATGATTTAATGAAAATATATTAACTTTTCCGTGTGGCAGGGGTACTAAACTTACTATTTAGTCAACTAATTTACTTCCCCTATGAGCTTGAATTGTCTTAGAACAAAATATAACTTATTTTGTATACAGTAATACTGTTACCTGAATACAGTTAAGATTCTAGTATAAACGCGGTAAATGCAATAAAGTAACATTGGTATAAATATACACATAAGCACTAACAACGCACTTTCAATAATCAGAAACTTGTTATTCACCCTCCAATGAAAGCTAGAATATTACCACGCGTATTTACAAATGCCCACGCTACAGCACGCGGATAACAAAATTCCATTCCATCAAAAGATTTAAATGAAAAAGATCGACTGCAGCACTTCGCTTACGTCCTGCATGACCATAAAAACCCGTAAATAAGTTGTTTCTCACCTCTCTATCGTATCCATACGTCCCGCTCTATCCGCCACGGAAACATTTGAAACACAAACTCCAAGAAGTCGCTTTGTCGAGAGAGGGGTCTATCGATAATGACCAGCGTCATCGTTGACTAGTTGCCACACATGTCACTCAAACCGTAGCAGGACTTGTTCCGCGAATCCACGTGAATGTCGTAGTATCAAGCGAACCAAAAAAAAAAACTACCCGGCAAGCACTTGCAGATCTGGGCGTCTCGGAGAAGCCGCGTCGAGTTCCCATGGCGTTGGAAATCATCTTTTCCTCAATATCCCTTCTGTCCGTCGATGTCTCGCTGCCTCCAGGCCGTCCCGTCCGAGGAAAAATCTGCCTCCTGGTCTCCGCACCGTCCCGTACGCCCAGCCCCTGGCCCCGCTCTTCCTTCCTTTTTGTTCCCATCCGGGGTCGTACATTTCCGCCGCAGAAAAGGTGGGGAGAACTTGAGATCTCTCCAGTCCGAGGCTCTGATAGAATGTCCCTCGCCTGTTTGTTTCCGTTACGGCAACGTGGTCCTTTTCTTGCTCGTGGTGAGGGTGAGAAGGCCAGCAGATTGTCACGTCCGAAATGGCGGGGGGGGGGGGGGGGGGGGGGCTGGGGAAAGGGGGGGAGGGGGGGCCTTCTCCGAAGCATGTCGCGATTGCCATGAGTCACCGCCCGTTGCCTCTGGCTTCTTGAAACACGCACACACACCCATACACCTGCGCGTGCGCACCTAACCGGATCTTGCGTTGGGCCCGAGCGCCTTGTTTCGAAGGATTAACCAACGACAGGTACGTCACAACTGTCTATCTCCCTCTCCCTTTTCAAGCTTGCGTTCCAAGGCGCCAGCGAGTCTGGTCAATTGAGGTTGCCCTAAAAAGATTGGGATCACTCTCCCTCTTATTATGTCTCCTCTCTCACTCGTGTCGTCCCGTCTCTCCCCTTCTGTTATCTTTTGGAAGGGAAAGAACAAACAAACAATATTCGTGCAATCGTCGTTACCGGGTTCGCGTCGGAGAAATATAACAGATATTCTGTGGACATCGGCCGTGTCAAAATGGTACCGGCTTTCTTTCAATATCATTTTCGAATCGGCCAAAAATGCCTAATACTGCGCAGTTATTGCCGATTCAAAAACGGTATTCAGGGAAAAACACAGTTCGTGTACCATACATACCATGGTTGCGTCGCCGCAATATAACAGATATTCTGTCGACAACGGCAGAATCAAAATGGTACCGGCACAATTTTCCCGATACAACGGAAAAATCGGCAATACTCGCACGACTTTCCCTATCCGAGGCGAATATCGCTCAAATATTGTGTGCTGCCTGGGGAAATTACTTTCTCGCAGGCTTGGCACTTCACCTTAAAGTGCCAAGCGACGTCGCCTCGCAGCACGGTTCCAAGCGGCAAGGAGTCTTCAATGGGCTCAAAAACATTCAGTGAAGGATTGACCGAGGTCCCTTCCCTGGAATTCTGTGTGTCTCATGACCGATGCGAAAAGACTTCGACCTCGAATAAATTTCATGTCACCCTAAATCCCATAAAAACGTCATCATGCTCCTCTTCAATAAGGGCGCCCCTGTCAACAGTGATCACATCACGTCACGGTGGAATGATCTGGTGTTCGTGTATCTGTAGGTGTGGCCTTGAACGTGACTTCGTTGAAAATCGTGCAGGCCTTTGGAATTTTCGAGAGCAGTGGACCACCTGAATCGTCCTGGAACACATGTCTTCTGTTACGGTTGGAAAAAACGATTGGGTGGCATCGTTGTTAGGACGGTCCTTCGTGAAGACCCGCCAACGCTATGACGCATGGATGGCAGTCGTCGAGTTTTGCCTAGCCGCATTCCAACAAAGACCTTCGTGGATTGCGACCTGAGATTGCCGGCACAGGTGGTATCTCTCTGAGAAACAGCACGCTCGAGACGAGTCGCAGGTGTATGCAGTCTGTATCGGCACAGAGAGGCCACGTCTGGCCTCCTCCCTGGGAATCGGATCAGCAGAGTAGCCGGCCACGTTCACATCGACTGAGGACGCACCCTTGAGCCGTGCAATATTGCGGGCACTGACGCTTTAGGATATGTGTTGCGGGCATCTAACTTCGATTCCCAAAGACACTCTTTCCGGATGAACATGACAGAGCAATACTTCGCTCTCGGCGAAAGTGTTTATTCACTCACTTATTGCCTGGGGTGTTTCGGGGGTCGCGGAATGGTCAACAGCCAGGCCTTGGGGAGGTCCGTCGCCATGGCAGCTGCTCCTAGTCCCAGCGGTAGCCATCCACACCGCGTCATGGGGACGTCCTCGTCCAGGGTCCCTGTCCGGTCCGTTGGTCGAGTTCGTTCTCGGCGTAGTGCCCGCACTCCCCGCGCCAGCGTCCCCCGCCGTCCAACCTCCACTCCGTCACTCGTTTACCCCCAGGTCGGCAGCAACAGAGAGCCACCCTTTGACTCGCTTCCCCTTTTAAGACTTTCCTGGCCTTGTCCCTCCAACCGTCCAATCGGAAACCTTGCCGCGAGCCGACCCTTCGACGTCAGCGCTGAATGAGGGAGCGCTTGCCCCGTCCCTTCCGGAGGGATTGGACATTCCGCGATAGGACGGCGGTGGGAAAGTGGAAGGTCATGGAGGAACGGGGGGCCCGGAAGAGGGTCTCCACACCTCCCCTCCCTCAAGGCTCGGACTCCGGGGGGCTTGAGCTGGCGGGGGGCGAATGGTCTCCCGGGAGAGGCTCCTCCAGCAGTGAACTCGTTCAGCTGAGTGTTGCCCATGATGGCGAGCGCCCTCGATGATAATGTGGCGGCACCAATCCAGGCAGGTCAGCGGTGAACGTTGATTCACTGGGAAGCTCGCGACCGGCGAAGCACGGTTTACGAACTGGTCGGGTGCACCGCAGCTCGCAACACGGACGGGCACTCAGGCACACGCCGGCTCTGAAAGTTCGCTTCCGACCCTAATAATCCAGACAGCGAATCGCGCGAAAACGAATACCGGCACGCTATATCAGACAGCGGAACGAAACCAAAGTCCTTCCATCGTTGGACATGCTACGAAATAAAAACAAATCATGAAGACTGTCATGCTACACGTCCCAGTGGTAGGTAAGAGGAAAACTATTCCTTAACTAAGAATTATGACCACTCACTGTATACCGAAATCGTACATACGCCCACTATACAACGTTTGCTCATTTAAAACAGAAAACAATCTACCAGAGCTTTAGAACAGCACACTTCTGACAACAATATTAATCTCTAACCCACTCTCGAAAAACGCAAAACACTCGAAAACTTACAACGATCTCCCGTAAAACAGAAACGGCCACATATCCAGTCCCATTCGCGAGGTGCGATTTGAAAAATAAAAACACGCTGCCAACAGTAGAAATTACCCAAGAGAGGCACTCATGCACTCGGCGTTCGCGACACCCGAGCTACAAACACGCTACAACCAAGCTACGCAGCACGTCTTCGTCCGAATAGATAATAACCGTACTGAGAGGCCGTTGTTCCGCGGTACCGGCCACTTACACCAGTACAAAGGAAATAGTATCTAATAAAACTTTGGTTGGGGCCAGTTGGTTCATATCGATTAAAAGGTTAAAAGGCGCGAAAAAACAGGACGAAAAAAGACTAAAAATGACGTCGTACGTGGCGTGCGTGCGTCTTTTTTCGTCCTGTTTGTTCGCGCCTTTTAACCCTTTTATCAACAGCGTCTATATCGTGCGAACCGTATATCTCATTGGACAGCCTATATACACTTATTTTATGGTCACAGGTTTTGTAACATTTTGTCATTAATTACAGCAACAATTCTGCTTGAATGGCGGGTTAAATTATGCAAGAACCTCTAAATGTACTAGCAGACGTATAAAATAACTTTTGACCGACATCCACATAATTTAACCACCCCAGCTTCGAGTGTCCTAATTTCTTGGCTTTAGTTTTTAAATGCTACCAAGCTGAACAGGCGGCATATATTTATTTTCTAATCCATAGCTTAGTGTGAAAACCTGAGGAAAATTCATACCTTTCTAAGAAAGATAAACATTCCTCACCAATTCGTGATTCACCCGTTCATTCCCAGCCTCGGTAAAAAGGAGACTCCCCTAAAACACTGGATTCCTTCAATTCTATGACATAGTATTCAGCCAATTGAACAGCGCCTCTCAGATTTCCGCTTTTAATTTCGATCAGAGCAGGATACACGACACCTAGAACGTAACCGCTAGTGCCATCTGACCGTGCCGTACCCGCAACAAACATAGCCTTGCTGACAAAAAGAAAATGAAAAAAAAATCTGTGGTCACATGTCATGGTGTTATTCTTAGAAAATAAATCGCGCCTAGACCCTCATGTAAAGTTTCAATTCACAAGCAAAAATCAGTTTACACAGCCTACAAATTTAGAATAAAATAACCCCCGTACAATGTCAATACTTAGGTGATGTAAAATAGTAAAAGCAGACCATAGCCAATAAGCCCATGATTCATGTGTCCCCCCCCCCCCCCCCCCCCAAATCTTCCAATAGACCCTTCCGGAAAACTGTGGCATCCCCACCCGTCTGGTGGACGCATTCTGACTTTCCGATGTCCGGCACGTGAAATTATCCAGGAATCGAAGACAAAATTGACGTCGGTTCAATATTTTGTGATATCAAAACCCAGAGAAGTCGAAGGAAAGCAAGACAGGGTACGTGATCACCTCCTTTTTTGTTCGTAATAATAAGAAAAAATTAATAGTGACACTTAGAAGATATATAAAGCGTTCAAGTAGACACGGACGCACACCTGAACAGGCATACAATGCCCCCTCCGCGATGTGTCCTGGGATTTTCCAGAAATTCTTATCGGGTTTTCTTTAAGCTATTCATACTTTCATGTGCGCCAAGCGTATGAATGCATACTCAATTCGCGCATCATGAAAGAAAGAAGCTAGTTTGCTTGACTTCAATTTGTTCTTAGGGTGCCCCCATAGCACACAATAAACTCGGAAAAACTAAAGTATCTAGGCAATCTTGTTACCAGCCCTTATATAAATAATCATTATTATCTTAACGTTTTTCGCACCTGTTCATATAAAAATCTTCTAAATACTCGTAACTTTTTCTCGCTTTTCGGTCATGTAATTTGACTTTACCATGATGGATGACACACCGTTTTGAGGCGGTCACCCACATGTAGTAACGTAGATTCAATACCTTCTGAACGGAACAAACGAGAGGCTAGAAACAACGCAAAAAGGAATTTCCTGCATTGTCCAACACCCATAACGGAATGCTGGCAGTTTGTAACTCGGCGAAACACAATCATTACATAAGTGCGCATATCGTGCGCGCACAATGCAACTTGCGTTCTGCATCCGTATGCTATATTTTCTCCCTCTGTTAATTCCTTCGTGTAGCGGGAGGAACAATGCGCATGACCTTTACGTAGAGCCGACGTACACCAGCTGTCGAGTAAGAAAACATCTGTTTCCGTTCTGCTTAGCTTGGTTTTGCTTTCTATTTGTTTTTGAGGCCCCTTGGCTGATACAAGTTTAGAGTATAGATCAAAAGTGGTCCAAAATTGGCCACAAATCACGTCACAGAAGCCGAAGTGTCATGCTGTCTGATGTGATCCTGGTGGTAGCCGGTAGAAGTGCCAGCAAAACGCACAAGCGAACGCTCGTACTTTTGCTCGTACAACACTGGTGTGACATCGCAAGGGCCCCGGCTGGCGACAGCATGACAATTCTACGTTGTCATCAGACGCAAATCGAGGAATAACATTTTAGGACGCGATCGCGGCACCAGACGGAGATGCGTTCACGGCACCATAGTTTAGAGTCAGCACTAAGCATCCGGATGCTGATTAAAGGCCGACAACCAGGCACGATATTCTGCTGGGCAGAACATCCTCCTCACCCTGGGGTAGGAGGAAACGGGCAACGATGGACAGGATAGAAAGGAGGAGAGGAGGAAGCTGAGGAAAATTGGAAACCGTGACCTGATCGGCGATCTTCAATTTAAGTGACTGACGAATCTCGAGAAGGTTAAAATTAGCACATCTACACAACTATACCGAAACTTCCGTCGCAACCTTGATGTCACAAATATAAACAAATTGACACTAGGCTTGTGTTAGCGTAGCAGCAATTTTATTTTGCTTTGTCTCTAAAGAAATATTTTGCAGTATAGTACACTACAAGCATAATAAGCGGACCGAAGGAGCATGTTTTCGTAAAGAGGATATTGCACCATATATTTCTATGAGGCCGCTCCTTCAATCACTTACAACTTAAGAAATTAAGGGCGTGGTGACTCAAGAGCACCTCGTTATCGCTTTTCAACTAATGAGATTGTGAGATTTACCAATGAGAGCGCTAAACAACCAAGTAGAAATCAAAAATCAAAGTTATAATATGAAGCCACACCCTGCGCTTCTTATTGCTCAGCGATTGTGAAAGCACCTCTGAATAAAATCACTGCAGTAAAATTGCTCAACCCCATTTAAACCCTACGTCTTCTTAGGCTGTGTTGCAAGGCGTAATTGAAATTCTTTTCGCCCGCAATATCACGCACGGTAACTGCATGATAGCCGTTGACCTTGTCCAGAACCTTGGAGAATTCTCCTACAAAATTCAAAAGTTCGATTTCACGTAACTTTGTGAAGGCATACAGATGCTTCTAGATAAATATGATCATATATTGCCGGCAAGAGCTGTAGCAAGGCTAAAAATAATCAGTGAAGCGGAATACATTTCACCGTGTAACAACACACATACAGCTGAGAAATGGAGAGAAGGAACTCGAAAAATGTCTGTCAGAAACCGTTTCAAAAAGAAATAGCATCAGCGCCCTTTACAACCACAATATACAACATTTAGAATATAAAAACGAATATAAATAGTGGCGTACTCGGAAAGTGGCATTCATGTCGCAGGTGGCACCTTTGAAACGTGAGAGCCATCTAGTAGCAGTGCGAATAGCTCCGATTTCTTCGATAAATGACAGTGGTAGGAAAACAAGGTCGTCTAACTTGAACCACCCCCGACTTGGTGACTCAAAGGTGACTAGGGTATTCCTCCGAAGACGTTCGCTTTTTCTAGTGACGAGAAGCTGCGTATTGCCGCCATAGATGGTCGAGTTTGGCTCGCCACGTGGTGGTTAGACTACCTTTTGAAAAGAGCCTATTGAAACGTGTAAAAAGAATACACCAGCGGTTTGCTTATCGCGGTGGATACTAAACATGGCTTGAACTGACGACACATGAGCTGGAGTTGCTGTGGCCTTTGCTTGTTGCGCACGTACCACCTGCGGCAAGACATGAGCACTGGTATGTACTATGACGTAGCAAGAAAAGCCACATGTAAACGCCGTGGTTAACGAGGCATATTTATGTCACGTGACCAGCCCCTAGTAGGCACGGAAGTACAAAAGCGGTTTCCGCGGAACACCTTCCGGGAATTTCTTCTTGTTTCGATTCATGAAGTGCGATTATTGTCACAGAAAAATAGCGAAAAACTTTTAACCGGAATTAACCGCATATTCGTTTACTTTAGGAGCGGCATTTAATTTGCCGGCAGGGAGGGTCAAAACAGCATTCAAGGACTACGTCGGCTAGATGGTGTTTCCACGCCAGATCGTGCAATGATGGTCCGGGTCACAGTCTTTATATTTATGTAAAAAATATATGTTTCAGCCATAGGAGCATTCAGCCATATGCGAACGTCGTAGCTAATTTTCTACAGGAGATAGAATATTTCGGAGCTCTAAGCGTTGAAATTGCGAAGGTTTCGCTTAGACTTCTGCCTATCTCTAATACTCTACTCAAGACACTGTATTTCAATTACTTTTGTTAGGAATTCGGTATCTTGCAAATATGCTTAAAAGTATTTACTACTTTTTCTTAATTACAATTTTGACCATCATGTGCTCATTATCTCAAATACATTTTTCAATCTTTGAGAGAAGCTTGTCAACGGAATGGTTTACCGGAATAGACCCCTTTCGAAAATCGCCGCTTCAGAAAGTCCATGTGTGAAAATAGGTGCACGCGTGCTCAAGCGAGCGCAGGTACTCCATCTAACAAAGAAGCAAGCTGCGGCTGGATCTATTGAGATGCAGAGACTTAGATTGGGCTCCTCCAAACTTTCTTTTGTTCATATTTGGCTTATTTTTTGTGGGTGCGAGAAAGTTTTTTTCGAAAGCGAATAAGATGTCACTCTGCTGATTTTTTGTGTGTTTTCTGGTATTGCACACAGCTTAAACTATACGAATTCGCAAAACCACAGGCACTTACCACAACGCGCAATGCCGTGGAGTAGGAAGCGTCATCTGCTCTTGGATAGAAAATGAGACGTCATGAGTGCCCCCCTCGTTGTGGCCAGTATAACGACAGTAGGTGATTCCGAGGTACACGGTAAATTCCAAAATTTAAGTTCTAAAAAAATTATTTTGATGAAAGGGGCTGTGCAACGACATTGGGTAGGAATATTTCTTACTTTACACAAGCTGGCTGGCACTGGTGCGAACCAAGAATACTCGAACAGTGTGACCCACTTATGTGGGTCCACATGTAAGAACTTATAAAACTTTACCAAAATTTATAAAATTGAGAAAGTTCAACTTTAAAAATGATTCTAAAATACTAGCTTTTTAATTTTTTTTAATTTGCTGAGTCACGTCTCACAAGCCCCTGCCGACTTTGACCTGACTCGATGATCATCTTCGAGATCGATGCATTTGTGAATAAGTTAGGTTATATTATTATTAATATTATTATTATTATTAATAATAATAATAGTATTACTATTATTATTAAGCGTCATAAAATCTATTTTTCAAGCGTCACAGAAGGATTCTCGTGCAGCAGTCCGAGAAGAGAATGCACAGCGAGCAGTCAAACTTGCGATCACCGACAGGTAGAAAAAATGTCAGTTTCCGCCTTGGCAGCTGCAATAAACAATAACTTTAAAGCAAAACGAATTCTCCAAGCTTCCTGTATGCGCTGTCTTTCGTTGCTAAAATTGCTCTCAAAAATGTCTTTTTTTTTTTTTTTTTTTGCGGCGCAGTTTTTGGCCGTTTGTTTCCGGGTTGAGCTGCGTCGCAATCGCCGTCAACGTCGGCGTAACCACGCGTTGCATTATGGGACGTTCCCTATAATGACGTCACGTGTGACGTCACGAGGGTGAAGTTTTCTAGCTAAATTTCACCGGAAGATTTTTCCGCTAAACCTACCGCGGAAATTTTCCCGCTAAATTTAACACAGAATTTTTTCCGCTGAATTCATCAGAAAAGTTTTCCGCTACATTTGGCGAAAAATTTTCCACCAAATTTACCGGAAAAATTTTAGCATTGTGACGTGACGTCACACGTGATGCCTGAACCCGGAAAAATGTTTCCGCTAAATTAAGCCGTAAGGTTTCCTGCCAAATTTAGCGGTAAAATATTACACTCTTGACGTCACAAATGACGCCACATGTGACGTCAAGTAAATGAATATGATGTCACGTGAAATTTAACGGAAAACGTTTTTCGCTAAATTTAGCGGGAAAATTGACGTCATGTGACCTCAACTTCAATTCAGTTTCCTCGCTAAATCTAGCAGGGAAATTTTCGCTAAATTTATCGGGAAATTTATCTAAAATTTCACGCTAAATGGGAGGAAGGGTACGGAGGGGGTGGAGGGGTATGCCCTACCCTCCGTACCCTCTTATCCCCCTCCTCAAGATCTGCGCTGTAATTCGGCATTAGAGAGAATTGTAAACGCCTTTAATTTTTTTGTATAAATTAAAATTTTTACCTTAACTTTCTGCCTGCATTGAGATAAAAAAAAATTCGACTAAAATTGTCTTATGACAATAAGACTACACTGTAAAAACTTTTCACCCCATTTTACGGGCAAAAGTTGCCGGTTCAATATTGCCGGTCTAGAAACGGGTCTGTCTGTAAAACCAAGGCATATAATTCCGTAAAATGGCCGTAATCTAGAAACGGGACTGTCTGTAAAACCAAGGCATATAATTCCGTAAAATGACGAAACGTCCGTAGTTCACTTTACAGACAGTTATCCGTTTTCCATTTTACGGGTAAAAGTTGCAGGTTCAATATTGCGGGTAGGGTTTGCCGTAATCTAGAAACTGGACCGTCCGTGAAAACAAGGCATATAATTTCGTAGAACGACGGAACGTCTGTAGCCCACATTACAAACAGCTATCCGTGGGAAATCTGAAAGCTGTCCGCACTAAATACCGAAGGACTATACCTTTCCGCCATATAAGGCCTAAGCCTCGAGGCATCCGTACCACCTGCAGCTGCGATACATCAGGCGACTCACCTGGCAGAGCTCTAGATCTGCCGGGGGTGTCAACTGACGTATCAGAGGTGCAGGACTGGTGCGGATGACTCGTAGCTTTGGCCTTATATAATTCGGAAAGGTATACTCCTTCGTTATTTAGTGCGGACAGCTTTCACATTTCCTACGGATAGCTGTCCATAATGTGGGCTACAGACATTTCGCCATTCTACAAAATTATATGCCTTGTTTTTACGGAGAGTCCAGTTCAAAAAGACGTAAAGGTCAAGTGTTTCATTATTTAGTGCAAAAAGCTTCCATATTCAAGCAAGCTTAAGTCACATGAAGCTTTTGGGGTAGATTGATATGGAGAGTTCATAGCTCTGTCCTCAGCCAAAAAGTCTACGTTTTGCATAATCTTTCATCCTCAGCCATAAAGTCTACGTTTTGCAAAAGAGAAAGAGCACACAACCTGTACTTCTCAATGCCAGGATTTTGTTTGTGTGAGCTCAGCTGTTCCTATAGATGACAGCTCAACAAACGAACCAATTAAGAAGTTTCGCCACAATACCTTTATTGGGAGAAGGCATGCCTTGCTTTAACTTTGGAGAAAATTGATATTATAGTTGTCCTTGTGCCGGCCATTTAGATGCCCCTCCATGCTTGTGCTTGAAGTTGTCATTCAATTGAAGACCTCCTCGGTATATTCATGGTGCATGTAAGGGCAGCTTGAAATAAAGAGCAGAAGAGGATTTTCATTCAAACACAATTGCAACAAATTGTATATGACATGCATGGTTAAAGTAAGTGAGCAACGTGCTTACCAACTTGCCTAGCTCCTACTAAACATGACATATAAAATAAACCCCACATAAATTGAACCAAAGTAAAAATTTGCATTGATTTGAATACCGAACATATCAAGTGCTTGAGAAATAAAACTATCCAATTGAAATTGCACAACTATTCAGTGATATTACGCACATTGGATTGAGCCAGATCTCCCTTAGTATATACAGTAGGCTCGCGATAATTCAAACTCGGTTAGTACTTCTGGTTAAGTCAAACAAATTTCAAAACTTTGGTTGACCCGCTACGTTTTCAATGTATTCATAAGCCGCTTAACTCGAACGATGTTTTCCTGTTATTCATACTTTTTGTTCTCGCAGCACCATTGAGCGCACTTCTTTCGGAGCACCGGTGCACTGCGGAGGAGCAACACCCGTGGAGCTTGCTTCCGCTGGTGTTGCTTTTCCGCAGTGCACCGGTGCGGTGCTTCGTAAGAAGTTTGTTTAACGGGCTTAAAGCAGAGCAGAACTGTGTATAAAGTGTTTTACTAAAAGAGTGCGAGGGATAAAAGGGGAAAGGGCTACAGGCGCTTTCCCCCTTGCTGGAGCGTTAAAGACAGTGAAAGCCCCAGATGAGAGGCTTTGCCAGTGTTCGGTGTAAGCATTGCCCGAAATTCGTTCGTGTTTTGTTCTGTGCTTTAAACTCCCAAACTTAATTAGAGCCACGGGCTTGGATGGCAACAGCCCCCGGTCATCAAGACACCATTGCTCAGTTCTACGGTGCACGAATAACGACAGAAAGCGTCGAATACTGTCCGATAGCCTGTGTAGCTTGCACGAAATCCGGCAAGGCGAGTGCGACTGCAGTGTCTTTAAGCTCCATCGCTTTCCACATGACCCCAATTTCCGGCAGTAGTGGCTTGCGTCCCTAAATCAAAAAAGACTTTTCCCCAACGCCATCCTTTCGACTGTGCTCGGAACATTTTGTGAATGGAGTGGGCATCACATTTAACGCTGTACCGCCGATGAACACGGGGTGCGCTCGCAAGGTGTGTGCAAGTTTTCTCTTGATATTTGCTTTCACCTTGTAACGTTTTGGAACTGAATTTATCTTAATATAGATATTTCGAAGTGGTGACATTGACTCAATTTTATTATCTACAGCACTTAGTTGAAGGCTGATTTTCGGCGCCAGGTGTGGCTGGCGATTGTCAAAAAGTTAGTTCTATTGCTATGCCTGAATCCCAATCTCCTGCGCAATACCGGAGAGCCATGAGCCCATGCTCACCGTCACAATGCGACTAGATTCTTCTTATTTTCAAAATTAGTACATAATGTAGCTGGAAAGAAACCTTCAATTTCTGTTGCTTAAAGTTGAAACATGCTCATGCATCACCGTTTATAAACATAGAAACATGCTCATGCATCGGTGTTTATGAACGTTTTATTTGAGGATCCCGTGCCAACGAGTGTGTCTTTTGTCGAGAACTGAAAACAGCAAAGTCGAGATGGGCCTTTTGCCGGAGCGAGTCGGTCAATGATTCAACGATTTGAAGTTGATGCATGAGCATATTTCAACTTTCAGCAACAGAAATTGAAGGCTTCTTCCCGGCTACATTATGCACTCATTTTTAAAATGAGTATCTAGTTGAATTGTGACGGTCAACATAGGTTCATGGCTCTCTGGTATTGCTCAGGTGATCGTGATTCAGAAAGACCAATAGAACAAGCTTTTCGACAATTTTCAGCCACACCCGGCGGCAGAAATGAGCCTTCAACTCAGCGTTGTTGATAAAATTGAGTCATTGTCAACCCTTTGAAATATCAATATTAAGATAAATTCAGTTAGCAAATGTTACAACCTGAAACAGCAATTATCTCCAGAAAACTTGCACGCACCTTGCGAGCGTACCCCATGTTCATCGACGGTACAGCGTTAAGTTCGGTGTGCGCTCCATTCACAAAATGTTACGAGCACGGTCGAGAGGATAGCGTTGGAGAAAAGTCTTTTCAGTTTACAGAAGCAAACCACTGTCACCGGAGATTGGGGTCATGTAGAAACAGCCGCACTCACCTTGCTGGATTCCGTGCAAGATACATAGGTCCTCAGACAGTATTCAACGCTTTCTGTCGTTATTCGTGTACTCTAAAACCGAGCAATGGTGTCCCGATGACCGAGGGACTGTCGCCATCGATGTCCGTTGCTTGAATTAAGTTTGGGAGTTTAGAACAAAGAAGAAAGCGCAAACAAAGTTAGGGCAATGCCGATGCCTAACACCGAGACGCAAATAGAGGGCTTGACAAGATCTCTTGGCCAACCAGAAGCCGAAAAGAATTTCCTAGCCGTGGTTTGGGATTGGAGGGCAATGTTAAAAAGCACCTCATGTTTAAGAGAAAAAAAAAAGCCGCTCACCTGATGTGCATTTCTGGAAACAGGCTTTGACTAGCAATAAATTGTTGCCTCAGGAATGAAGTGCTGCTTCAGTAATGATTCCTGCACAAACAATTCAAGTGTAAGAACAAAAGCCCCAAAATTTTCTTGCCATCCTCTTCAGTCTACTTTTTTGTGCATCTAATTAATTTCATCCCTTGGCAAATCCTAAAGATTTCGAAGTGCTTATCCTACGTCTTTCTCTTAGAGCCTAGTTCATGTTGCAGAAACTTGGCTGAGTGGATAAGCTGGAGCGTTCATTGTTCATCGAGACACTTTTTCTTTCACCCCATCCTGTTCTTGAAAGCAGAAAATCCTCTCCCTTGACCACGGTCATTAAGGACTTTTTACAGATCATCCACAGGAGGTTGGCATTGCCAAAACAAACTCATGTCTTTACTTTGAGCATGGAATAAATGTATGTCTGATCTAAGGAAAGTTCCTGTTATACCAGGGCTCGTACTATTCCGTTGTCAAAGAAGCAGGCATTGTTTATAAAACTTCGCTTCATTACATTGTTTCAGAGAACAATTGTTCTTTTTTAATAGGGATCAATTAATCAAATTAGGACAATTGTCAAATAATGGCAGATTCACGCGATGGATTGAATGGGAATTTTCATCCGTGGACCGTTTGTCACATTACCATCATGTCGGCTATTCCTCCGATTTGC
Organism: Ixodes scapularis; assembly: GCF_016920785.2. Taxonomy (NCBI): domain Eukaryota; kingdom Metazoa; phylum Arthropoda; class Arachnida; order Ixodida; family Ixodidae; genus Ixodes; species Ixodes scapularis. The sequence continues at coordinate 90,341 of NW_024610123.1, read as the reverse complement.
ACCTCATCCGCAGACGCCCAGACTTAAGGACAAAGTACCCTTCCATGCCCAGATTTTTAGCGGGTGAGTAAAGGCCCGTTCACACTCTTGCGACCGAGTTAGACCGAGAGAGACCAGAACGGTTTTTAAGCCTCCTGCGACTTCTTAGGACCAACTCCGCTGCATCGCATCCGATCCTAAGAAGTCGCTAAAGGCTTAAAAACCGGTCTGGTCTCTCTCGTCGAAGTCAGTCGCGAGAGTGTGAACGGGCCTTAACAGTAAAAGCGTTTACGGTAGAGCACCAACAGCAAGGCAATATTTTTGGTTTTCCAATGAGCCAAACAAAGATAGTGCACTGTACTTTGTCCATTCGCTGTTTCATTTTGTCGAACCATTCCTATTTTCCACTCGTGAAAGAAGCTGCAAGAACTTTACCCAGCCGAAAAGCCGCAGGTTCTGGTACTCCTCCGGCTTGGTGTCAAGAAGCTTCAGTGAAAACTTGCCTAGCAAGCTGCAAGCTTCCCTGCATGTCCATCCAGTTTTCAGCCCAGCCAAAACCTTTCTTACGGCTGTAGTGTGCTGAAGAGTGGTGCATAAGCAAGCAGTGCGTGAAGGCATTTCCAAATGCCCCTCCGCAACACCAGGACTTCATCACTTAGACGCTGAAGCCTCCTGGAGCAGGACGATACTTGTGTCATATGGTTAGTAAAACTAGTAGCGCTTCACGCTAAGCCTGTCATGATGCTTTGTCTTGTTCGGTATGTAACAGCAGCACACGATACTTTTTCATAATAGCACAGTGATCGTAGTCGCAAACATCACTTCTGACCTTGGAAAACTGTGCCACAGTGCGATGTTGGCATTTTGCGGAAATGCAGGGCCGGGAATAGGTTCAGTTTGTCCTCGCTGTCATCTGCTCGTCTCCTCCGTATGGATGTGCTTGGAGGACTGATGCTCCGTGGGAGTCTTGTCACTTGATCAATTTATCTGCGGATAAGTTCATGTGAATCGGCAATAAGTGGACAGCGGAGTCTGCGGTGACTTAAAGGGGTTATAACACGAAAATTAAACAGATCTATTATTCTTGAAATGGATTGCTCATAGACTACTTAGTATATACACCAAGTTACGCAATTTTAGAGCTCTGGTAATTGCACTATTCAATTTACGAATTTGTATCATTTTCATCTGGCGACCAGGCAACACTGCCCAAGTTAGTCACATCATGGAGTCCATAAAGCATGTGACCATGAACGCTCTCTCATTCTAGGGGCCCCCATGATCGCCCAAGCTCTCCTCGCCGCGGTACGATCAAAACCGCTCGCGCAACTCGGTAACCCAAATGCTTTTCTCGCTCTCGCCGCCGGCCCGTTGACCTTCCACCCTTCATGCGCCTGCGAGATATTCCCGGGCGACAGTGACCACAACGAGTTCGTCCGTAACTCGCCGTCACTGGAGTTTGTCGCCAGTGGGTCGCAGTCAAAATGAACAGCTTTCAACATCTCTTGATAGCAATCATACTCATCGCTGCTGCAATCAATGTCGAACACTCTGACAAGGCGAGCGATGTCGTAGACGTAATCATCACAAACCGCATGCTCGAAACGTGGAAGGTAAACGAGAAAACTGAAACTCGAGACGCCAAAATAGCCAAATTTGTCAGTGCGTGCAAGGAGACATCGCGCTGGAGGCTGGCTACAAAGCCAGCCTCCAGTTCTGCTTGGATCCGCCCCTCCGAGGGATTCACATTTAAGTGGATTTATCCACGAAACTATCGCGCCATTCTCAAATCTAGCAGGGTTACAGGAACATACAATTGTATTTTTGGCATGTTATTTCACGCCAAACATTTTCGTTGACGTTGCCTGCACGTCATAAAAGTGTGTCTCGTATCCAACTAGACATTGTCGAAGGAATGAGGAAACTGCATAATAATGTCGCACACTGTTTACCTTAACCGTTTCTTTTTTCTTCAGTTTTTTATCCTGAGTTGTTTTTTCTATATTTATTGCACGTACAGCCCAAGCGCCCATGTTTCCACAATCAGTCGCCATCCTAAAAAATGTGTACAATAAAAAAAATGCATGCTGCCATCTCTGAGCAGCACCGCAAACTACGCTCGGAACAAGCCTGGGATGTCCAAAAAGAGCCAAGGGGCGAGGTAGAGTGCGCGGATGAGTTACACCCATTCTAAACGGTTTAGGAACAACCCTATGTGGGCGAGCGAGGCTTGTCGAAAATGGGTTAAGGTGCACCAACACCTTTCATGTCGTTGAATCTCATGTAGTAGTATATGATCCTAAATTACCAGACTAGGTTACAGAAAGTAAAGAGTAAGAGGAGGACGGGACGTCATACCTCTTCATGTTCTCATTTTTTCGCCAGTCCTGTATTAAAAGGTTTTCATTGTAAAAGTGACGGTTGTATTTTATCTACCCTTTTGTTTTTTGCAATCTCCTGCCTACAACTCAACCAGCAAAGTAATGCCCCCCCCCCCCCCCCCAACACACATCCAACCCACAATAGATATTTTTGGATACAAGATGCCATGAATCTGCTGTGCCTGTGAACCAAGCTGAAAGCAAATTTGCGGTCTGAGGGAATAAAGAGTTACAAAACTGACAAACATGGCAGTAGCATACTTTTCACTTTTGCACATGTACAAGAACCGCTAATTTCTATTAGAAAAGCGGAAACGTCCAAGGCTATGAGGTTACTCACCGACAGCAACTACCAGGAAGAGAAAGGGGGGGGGGGGGGTCATGATTGTGAGGGCAGCTGGTCTGTAATGCTTGTGCTTTCCTGAAAGTTGCAAGTAAGACCTTTAAAGAAAAATGACCCAAACTATTGCAACAAAATATTCTTTCATTTCATTTCTCATACCAAAAAGGTTGGCATGAGGAACTTTGCCCAACTGACACGACGCAGAATCTGGTACTCATCTGCGTCGAAAAGCTTCTGTAAAGACGCGTCTACCACGCCGCAATCACTTTGAATCTACAATCAATCTTTCACCCAGCAAGACCTTTCTTGTGCCTGTGGTGTACTGAAGGCGCAAGTGCAGAGTGAGTGGAGGCATCTCCAAATGCCACTTAGCGGGCCCAGGACTTCACCTCCTCCACGCCAAAGTCTCCTCGAGCAGGACCATGCTTGTGTCTCTGCCATGGTTTGGTTTAGTAAGGCTAGTGGCACTTCGCACTAAGCCAATCATGGTGTTACGTCTCACTCCGCACGTAACAGTGGCGCACAGTTCTTGTTCAAAGCAGCAAATGTCGATTTCGATCTTGGACAACAGTGGCACAGTGTGGTCGCAAACACGTTCGGCTCGTCCTGGCTCTCATTTGCGTGTCTGCTCCCTCGTGTGGATGCGCTTGGGAGACGGACGAACCGCAGACATGATCAATCCGTCTGTGGATCAGTTCGCCGTGTGAATCAGCCATCAATGAAGAGTGCTGTTCATTTTGAACTTGATATAAATAGCCCTTTTGCAAAATCCCCCAAGCACGAATATTTGTGCGAGAGACTGTCCCTTGCCTAGCCGCGCTGCCTTGCCTTGTCGCTTGCCTCCTCTTAATCCTCTGTTTTTCGATTCCATTACCTGTCTTTATCTATTCCGATGTATATTTTATTGCTTCTAAGCATAGGCATAGACTTCGGGGGGCATCGAGGCTCGTGCCCCCCCTGGTGAGATCCGCGGGGGGAGAGGGAGGCAGGGCAGGGCCCCATCCTCGGGCCCTGCCCTGCCCCCCTAAGATACAGCGGTGTGCTGTATCTTAGTTAAGTAAGCGGCAGTCCAAGGCATACGCTATAGTGCGAGTAAATGGAGCGAGCGTGGGTGACCAAATCACAGCGCGCTCGGCTCTCGCATAACGATAGTTGATTCAGAGCTGTGCCTATCCTTATGACATGTGCGCGGGTGTTCATAAACGGCTCCTCTCGACTGTACGCGGGTCTAATTGAACCAAAACAAACAGCTAACAGCGCGATAGGAATCTGTAGCAATGGTAGTACTCATACCGGGAAACGACGCGCGAAGCGGCGTGTTGTCCGTCGGCACTCCCATCGAAAAAGGCAAAATAAAGACACAAATACTATATATATACAAGAAATATTGTGCACAGAAGAGAATAGAAACCCTTAGAAGCGATAAAAAATGCACTGGAATAGATAAAAATATGTAATGGAATCGAAAAACAGGATTAAGAGAAGGCAAGCGACATGGCAATGCGATCTCAAGGCAGAGCGGCCAGGCGAGGACAATCTCTCCCACAATTCCTCGCGGGCGGGCCGGGGCGCTCGGGAAAATAGCGAATCGTCTATTAACTGAGTAGCACCTTTCTGTAGAATGGCTAACCCAACGTAAAACCCCTGGATATGTTTGTGTTAGTTTCTTAAGTGGTGTCAAAGTGCGAGTGCACGAGGCCCGTGCAGCACTTGGACGCAAATGACAGTGTAGCCCTGAAATGAAAGGCATTTGGAAGTGAGTTGCATGTGTCTCTCGCGTTCATACAATTCAGGCTGAAACGTATGTACGCGATTTAGCGAGCGACGGCAATGAGCGACGGAGAGCTCTCATTGCTCGGTTTTTGGATTTCTAGAAAGCTTTGCTCATCGCCTCGGTCGCTTGCTCCCGTCGCTTTCATGTGGCTTGCCTCGTCGTGCAGCTGATCGAGCGACAGCAAAAAGGGTCGCCAACACTTTTTTGTTGCTCGCTAAATTGCTTACATGCGTTTTATACTTTATAGTTGTTGGCACTTGCCAAAATGTGAAGCATGCATTTTATTCAGGGCTTTGCCCTTGCTGACTCTCAGGTTGCTGGGATAACTTTGGGTTCCAGTGAAATATGACCACGTGATTTCTCCCTTTGCTTATGAGCAGAGGAGGAAGTAGTTTAAAACACTTTTTTTTCTGTTTCTTTTGACACTAGTCAATGCGCGTTTTTTTTTTCTCTCCTAAACTTTACAGTGAAGTACTGCCAGAGGGTTAGTAAATAAGTGCACCATACACAGAATTTTTTTTATAAGAAGTCAGTGCCCCAGTCGAGAGAGAACTCGTTTATACTTTCGCAAGCAACATCATCAATACAGACCTTACTTCTAAAGGCGCACGTCACGCAATGTTTCGAGAAGTTTCCGAGGACGAAAATTGAACTTGAATCTAAAGTCGCACAGTGGAAGCGAATACAAGCGCCATCACACTAACGGGTACCTTTAGCAGTCATGGGTTCCGCAAAACACACCGCCTAGCTGTCTGGTACCAAGCCGCCACCCGATTTGCAGAAATCAAGCTCCCTGATACACTCACCAAGTGTCTCGCTTGGCCCCCCTTGCCTCCGGTGGGACCTTTGCCTTTGGTTGCGTTCCCGCAATCTGAGTGCCCGTGCAGTGACAGGTCGGTTCCGTGGCTTCCTTGGCAAAAGCTCGAGGGTCATCCAATGCGGAAAGCACCTGTGCGACAAGGAACCGCACACGTTCGCTTTCACGCCGACTGCACAGAAAAGGATCACGTTATAAACGCTCCGAACAGAAAGGACTATTGTGAAAGGCTACGACACACCCGCACCACGTTTGCGAGAGCGGCGCGTGCCCCTGGCTCACGTGGACCAAGGCACGCTCTCGCACCGACTGGCGGCTCGTGCGGGAGCTTTGGAGGGCTCGGGTCTCGAGGCAACCTTTGTACGAGCTGGGTGTCCGTGTCTGTGTGTGCGTGTGGATGACTCTTCAGCGAGCGAGCCACCACGCCGAGAGACCCGCCACGAACTTCTTCGGCATTGGCTGGCCGTTGGCACACGAACTTCTTCCGCATTGGCTGGCCGCTGGCACACGAACTTCTTCCACATTGGCTGCCGAGGACCACGTAGGCCCCTGCGATTGGACAAGCCAGTGGACGGCGAGATGGGAGGCGGATATATAAAGAAAGGACACCCGTGAAGTTGTTGTGGTACGAACACTGAAAGGATGTTGTAATTAATGTAACCATAGTGTGTTCTGTTTTGCTGAGCTCGTCGCCTCCCGGCTCCTCGATCCTGTCTCCTACCCGGCACAAGGTAGTGTCGCCGGGCTGGGAGCCTTCGCCGGAACCCTCAATCACGACAGGACTCAAAAAGTAAAACGAGTGAGCGAGCACTCACCAATTAGACTCATATCCACAGCTGGTTTTATGGGCACGCCGGCACCTAGGACACTTCCTTTTTCCAAGAACGTTCTTCGATGTTTGTTCCTAAAGTCTGAAAGCGCCCGAAAGTTGCGAAAGTTTTGAAACTCGCTTCGTTTTCGAAAGTTTTTGCGTTTTGTTACGATGGCGATGGCGATGCGGCGATGCTCGTTGGTTCCGAGTTCCGACCAAGTTTATTTGACTCAACGTGAATTTGCTTGTTTTATTCGACTTAAATTAAAACTTTAAGATATAACATTTTTTTTAAAGATTTATAAAATTATTTTGAATAAAGCATGTCGAAGCGCAATGTGTACTAAACTGGAGCTTGGCTTCGTCAGCTTCGTTTCAATTTGACGTGGCGGCGACCACTATTGTGCCGTGTACCGGGCTCGACCTATTTGCTGTGCATTGGTTGTCCTGTTATCCACCTCTTGCGATCCTCATCAGCCTCAAGCATGCTGTCTAAGTATTGTGTCCTCGCCGGAAAGAATATCCAGTCTTCTTGGAAGCGTTGCTCGAATGTCGTCGGCACCCACGAACCGACTCGGCAAGCCTCACGCCGTTGCTTGGTTCCTCCGCGTTTCCGGCGATGGATCCCCCAGCCCTGGCCTCAGCCCTACATGACGTAGGCGGTGAAAAACAATCTACGACAACGCGGTGTCTTTGGATTGCGATTGCTACGATCAGTAACTCTTAAAACCTCAGTAGCCCCCCCCCCCCCCCCCCCTTCAATAGTGAACTCTGCGATGAAAAGGCCCTTACCTTAAGTGTCCGGAGACTGCTGCAAACCTCCGATGAGAGCGGACGTCTTCTCCGGGCTCCGCAAACCCCAGAGAACTGTACGCGACTGTACGTGATCCTGGTATAAACATCGCCGCGCTCCGTCGGCCCGCCGCAGCACGTCCGCCGAGAGATCGGTTCGCTCGAGTCTCGTTCTGCGAGCGGCACGCCTGTTTCTGCTTCGAATACGGCTACAGCCGCCATCGCCGCTTCGCAGCACACCAATATCTTTGCGTCCATCCTGAGCCAGGACATGACAATCTCTCTAGAGCGAGACGACCAAGGTGGGAAATGGATCACCCCTGGAAAGCCCCGCAAATCTCGTCTTCCAGCCGACTTTGACCCCGAACTTCACGTAGTTATAGTGCATCTCCCAGTCCGTCCTGCTGGCGCAGCTGCGCTGCCTCTTGACAGTTTGCCGGCGTTCTTGCAAGCCGCACAGCTCCCTGCTCATACATGTACCGACGTGTCGCTCCACCTCCGGCAAAATAACCGTCCTCCGCACCCATCACGAAGCGATCGTCAACTGGCTACTTCGCATCACCAATATCACCTTACAAAACCCTTCCCCTCCCGTCCACTCCTACCTACCCCGGACGAGATCATCAATGATCTGGAGTCTTATCAAGGTGACATCCTTCAAGCAAGACGAGTATACAGGTTCAGCCATCATCACCTTCATCGGAACCCATGTCCCTTACACAGTGTACTACCGCCACCTTGAATTTCGCTGCCGTCCCCACAAACCTCGAGCCCATCATTGCAACAGCTGTGTCGAGTACGGACACCGCACTCTGGCCTGCCCGGTCAACGAGCGACGCTGCCCCCCGTGTTTCACCACCCTGGCGCGCCCAGACGAACCCCATCCCTGTACTCCCTGGTTTGCGTTGCTTCAACTCGCAGTGTGGTTCCCAAACAGGGCACTTCGTCCCGAATAAGCTGTTGCACCTTCACTCACTCCATGAGACGCATCCCTGAACAGTTCTAGCGGCATGTAAAGCGTGGATGCAGGATTCGGTTTATGGCAGTCACCTTGACAATTGCTACAGCGGAGCACACTGCTTACAGAAAGGATCGTGCTAAGAACTGTAGGGGTGTGCTGGTCGTGGTACCTTTTCTACTACGCTTTTGGCAAAGCCACGACCTGGAGCTGGAACCTCTCACAAGCATGGCAAGGGGCTGCTATACTGTGCATGCTACCTGGCTTCCGTGAAAGCTGAGTCCCATGACCTGCCGAGCGTGCCACTGGTGCTCATTAACACGATTTAATTAAATGTGTGCATACTAGACGTTTTCAATTTGAGTCGCTCGGAGTGCAGTGTATACCATGGAACCATTTCCAGTGGCCCCAAATACTCGACAGTTCAACGGTACAGTGTGCTCAGTCCACTTGTTGTAAACATGTTTATTAATCGTGATCCCTGCAATCAACTCCACTGCTCTTACGGACGACCTGATACTGGTGCCGCTTATCAGGTCGCCCCAGAAACCACCAGGGTTTGCAGAAAAACATCGACAAGATCTACTATAAACAGCCAGCTATGCTTCTTCGCACAGCCTGACGACAGTTTTGTTCAAAACGTGCGGAACACTGGGTTTTGTACTTAGCGTGTCCAGTAGACCCGGCCATAACAGACTTAGGTGCCTTTCACCAGTGGCGTACCAACTTGATTTTGAGGGGGGGGGGGGGGGCAAACTAAACATCCTTCCCCTCCCCTTCTCCCTCCCCGCGACCGAGGAGCGGTGCCCTTGGTATCCCTTGGGCGCTGCCAGCCAGTGTTTGCCCTGCCCAGTGGTAGCTGTTTTAGGGGGGGGGGGGGGGGGGCGGGGCAAAACACGACTTGCCCCCCCACCCCCCACACTCTAAGAACTGGGGGACAAGCGCCCCCCTTGACCCCCCGGTTGGTACGGCCATGCCTTTCACAGCCCTGGTCCTGCCACACCTAAAGTATTGCAGCTCCGTATGAGACTCCTGTGAGGTTGATCTTGTAAGACCAGTTGAAAGTGTTCATCGAAGGGCAACTATACACTATTCTTCGGCAGCCAAGCTCACTCAGGATCACTCACTGCTTTGACATTGGCTAGAATTCTGGCCCTTCAATGGACGACCAGAGTTGATCTCAAGTGTGGCCCTCCAGTTGGTTGTCTTATTATGCATCCTAAACAGCGTTGTGGAACTGCAAGTTCATGAGACAACACTGAAGGGAGTTGTTTGCGAGAATTGGGCTGGTGCCTTTCAACCGTTTCGTACTGTAGAGCAACAGCCTTCCTTCTTGGTGTGGTCTTCACTGTTCTGGCAATCCCTTTATTTGCACTCATGCAGAGCCCCCCTAACAATCATCACAAGCTCGAAAACGTCTGTAGACAGGAAACTCGCTACCTTCACTCCCACTGAGGTAGAGCAGTGCCTATGTGCTTTAACGTGAATTGCAGACTTTTACTTGATTTCTATTTTGTGTTTCCCCCACTTTTATTTGTTCCTTTTGCAGGGTACTGCGGGTTTCTTGGTATAGTCTTTGGCCTCTTTACTATAACGAATTGCTCTTAGCAGGATTAGATGATAAAAGCACTTCTAACGCTTTTATCCTCTACTATGGTACTCTTTGGCACACAACTGTACTATTTTATTCAACCTAACAAAAAACGGGTTTTATGTCCGCTAAGTAAGAAACGGACACACTGTCCGTCAGAATTACGACAAAGTGTTTGTAAAATTACGGAAACATTTTACAGTGTATAAATATTACCCTTTGAAAGCCTTACACGGGATACTAGGGCACCTGAGGCAAACAAGTTATCATCAATGCGCAGAGAAGTCTAGCTCGGAATTTCGCACTGTTCCAACTGCCCCTGCTGCAAGTTCTTTAAACCTAATATCTCGTTTTAAGACTTAACTTTTTTTTTTCATGGTTGTGTCAATGAAAACTTGTATACACCCTCGGAAGCACAGTGCTTCCTTAATTTAACGCCGACACGAAACTGTTAATTTTTACACTTTTTGTGCTATTCCCTGGCTGTTCATTTTTACACTTCTTGTGCTATTCCGCGGCCTACGGTCGAATTGTGTGGTGAAGTCTTGACTCCCCGATCACCACCCAGCCTGTAGAGTTATCTACCTAACGTCCCCGAATGAAAGCCAACTTGTTTCTGAACAATGTCGGCGTGTAAATACTGTTGGTTTTGGGGAATGTCACGCTAAATCTTCGCAGGATGGAAGTTCGTTTTATGCAGCACTGCATGCGAGAACCGAATTTCCCACGCCACTGTGTATCTCTAATTGTGAAGCTTCTAATGGTGTCCTTATTCGACCGAGATTTCCTCCACAGAGAGAAGCAAGCGTCATTGCACTTCGAGGTCACATGCGCCACATCACGGATGCTTGCTCATCCCGGTACTCCGCCAAGAGGCGAGGATTGCACCATGGTTCCGGCAATAAAGGAAGATGGCGTCGAACGACAAGTTTGTTGGCGTGTGCAAAAGCATTGTGGAAAGCTTGAAGTCGCCGCGTCCTTACACCAAAAGCGTCAAAGTTTACGGTGCCATATTGCTCTTGTGGTGGACTCACACGACAAGGATTTTCTCCAGGTAGAGGAGCATATGTCACCGTGTTTTGAGGTTATGTGGGTCACGTCACTGTCACTTGCTATTCCCCGTACTCTGCAAGGAGCCAAGGACAAAGTGTTCCATTCCTACGGACTGTCCCATCGCTCCGGCGAGAAAGAGAGATGTCGTCGAACGATGAGTTTGATTAGTTTTTTGATGTTCGTGAAAAGCATGGTGGATGCTTGAAGTCGCTGCATCCTAAAACCAACAGCGTCAAATTTGACAGTCCGGCGTTGCTCCTATTCACTTCGTTGAAACAAAATTATTCTCCAATATCAGACTGTCAACCTTGGCGTTGTTGGTGCAAGAAGGTGACACCTTCAAACTTCTACCATGCTTTCAAGACACAAGATCGAACTTGTCGTTTGACGCAATAGTATTTTCTTGACGGAACGGTAGGAGAATTCCCAGCTTTCGGCGGGGTGGCTTAGAGATTATCAAGTATACGCGACATGGCACACGTGACGCTGAAACGCGATAACGTCTGCTGCTTTATGTGTAGAAACCCTTTTTGCGAATACACGTAATTTGTGGCTAGATGTCTAGGCAGTGGAAAGCTTAAAAAAATGTGTATCTGCAGGCGAGCTGGTGCGTATTAATTAGGATGTTGAAACATTGACTATTAGCAGTGCGAGTAATAAAAAAAAAGAAGAGGGACGAGCGGGATTCGGATGCACGAGCACGGACAATACCGAATGATTCGTAACGCTTTCTGATTAAATCAGTTTCTTTTATAATCCTAACATGGCGCAGTCGACACCGACAAGAATCACAGGTACGTGCTAGCTGAGGCACACGACCCAAGCATGCATTTTATTGAACGCCGGCCAAATTGACGCAAGACATGGCCGACTCTACAAACGATCTCGCGGAGCGCTGTGAACAGCTTCAAATCTCCTACGAGAAGCTTGAAACTGATATGACGACGATCAAAGAGCAGGTACGCCAAAATCAAGAACGACGCCCGACCACGGGTTCAGTGCCGCAAATACCGGACACAGTCCCACATCTTGAGCATGCAACAGTCACAGACGCAACAGTCACGAGGGTCCACGAGGCGACCAGCCGAGAGCCTGCGATCCCTACCATCAACGAGGTTCTCGCCATCATCGCAGGGACTCAACAACGGACCGTGGGGTGCGGATTGACAAACTCACGTACCCTCGAAGTCCACTCTACGATTGACACGTCATCCGCCATACCCATTTACAACGGAGATATAGAGACTAACGTTTCTCATTGGCTTAAAGAGGTCGATCGCGTCGCCTCTCTTGCACATTGAACGTCATCCCTCACCATACTGAATGCGTTGACTCGACTCAGAGGACCTGCTATGGACTGGCAGACAGTATATGGTAAATCAATCCGTGACTGGGAAACGTGGAAGCAAGCAGTCTTCGAACGCTTCAAGAGGAAGATGACCTTGCAAGACTTCATCGAGTATCAGGCCCAACGGAAGCTCCTGCCCAGCGAAACTCTTGTGCAATACATTTACTCCACGAATGCCATGCTACAAAAGTCGCCCTATGAATCAGTGCATGAGGACAGAATCTCATTGATCTTGCTTGGCATTGCCGATGACAAATGGTTGAACCATTTGGCGCGCCACATGTGCAGGTCGGTGCTCGAACTTATTGTCAGGGCAATGGGCATGGATAGCCGGTGGCCCCTTAAAAAAGAGCCACTACGCAAACGAGGAACACCAAGAGCTGTACTGGAGGACAGCTGCAAGCTTCGAAGATAATACACAGCTCAACTCAATTAAAAGCTACAACTGTGCAAGCCGGGACACTTCTCAAGAGAATGTCGCGTTCCGAAGACACCCGCTACTCTTCGGGCGGAAGAAGGACGCAGCGCACACAGTCCGACGGCGTCCTCTCCAAGACGTTTTGACTAAAGCGATCGCGAACGCTGAAGCCGTATCACCATGTCAAGAAACGTTCATTGCTTGCTACGTACAAGCGGGGACAACTTACCCATTGTTTGTGGCTTAATTGGTTCAAAAACAACTGTGAAAGGGTGCATCGCGACGGGCGCAAACGTCTCGATCATTCGCTCTGCAGCCCTTCCGCCCAACTCAAACATCACAGTTCATCCTAATAGATCTGATATAAACGTTCTTGGAACACGAGTAAGACCCGAGAAAGCCACAGCTATGACAATCACGGTTGGCACTACTCAAGTTTGGCTACCTGAGGTGTTCGTCATAGAACTACCTGCTCCTGTCGACATCCTTCTTGGATCAGATAGGAGACGACTTGCCAACGTGTATGTTACATTTCACCCCAGCAACGACGTTATGGTAGTTCAACTGCCTCAACGAAACAGGCTTGTTTCGCGGCGGGTGAAACACACATTGCATCGTTCTGTCAAAGCGAAGTTTCTATTGCCACAATTCCTGTGAGTGCAACGAAGCACGGTGATAGATTTGTGAAACTAGAAACGTGAGCGAGTGCCCCAGACACCGAACTTCTCAAGCACACCGAAGTGGCCGTAAAGAAATGACTCAAAATGCATCGGTCGATCGACAGAACCAGCTTCGTCACATTCTACTGACACATTACTCAGCCTTTGTCGATGGTGAGAACAGAATAGGGATATGCCCCTATTCTGAGCACTCGATTGATTCAAGAGAAGATATACCAGTCACATCTTGCCCGTATAGATGCTCTCGTGCCGATAACGAGCTTCTCAAGAGGGCAGTCAAGGTTCTACTACATCTTTTCTGCTTCTCTGCCATCTGTGCCATCACGTTTCGTCTACGTACCTTGCTGGCTCGTGACACTGATTTTATCTGGACTGAAATTCACGACAAGATCGTCAATGACGTGAAGAGAACATTGACAAGTCTTGCAATAATCGGGAACTTCAGGTACGGATGCCCAACAATAACTTATGTCGACGCCAGTCACACTGGTTTCGGAGCCCTTCTTGCTCAATTTCAAGAAGAGGGAGAACAAGTAATCGAGTATGCAAGCCGCAGTCTCAATGAATACGACTCGGAGCTCAATTCAAAGACTCTTGAATGTGTGGCTCTTCACTGGGCCGTCACCGAAAAACTCGCCATTTTTGTTTGTGCAGAACCTTGATTCACGGTTGTCAGGGGAAACATGAGCCTTACGTACCTCGTGAAACAGTGTACAACCAACCGCAGATTCGCCAGGTGAACACTCCACTTAGCGGAATATGAATTCGATCTTGTACAGCGATCTGGAAAACTCAACGGAGCAGCAGATGCGACGTCACGACTTGACATTCCGGACACAGGCCTGGAAGGCCTCATCAACAACGAGGCGGCTGGATGCACACTGAAGTGCTCTGCGATTGTGCTGAGTCAGGACTCCCACTTCATGAGTTTCCAGACGTCTGATCCGGAATGCCAACGTCTTAAGCTACTAAGAAACATGAAAAACAGTGTCCTCGAAATTGACAACGGGATCCTTGTACGAAAACTGATCCGCAGTGGACGACAAAGCACGCGAATCGTAGTACGTATCGCACTGCACGACATTGTAATGCGTTTGTGCCATGATAAGGTCGGACATATGGACACAAGAAAAACTTCAGATCAGGTTTCGAAGCGCTACTGGTGGCCGTCCATGACCAAAGACGTCGCATGATATGTTCGATTGTGTGACATATGTAGGCAAATAAATCGACGCAAACGGCCAAGGAAGGATGCCTTAACCCAAGAGACATCCCTGACGAACCAAACAAAGTGATCCCGCTTGATCAATTTGGACCAATATTAGAGAAAGAAGAAAATATTTTGGTATGCCTTGGACACGATATCCGCTACGTCGACGCATCAGCTGTCTCCAGTACGGCTTCCATCCCTTACATCAACTTCCTGACGAAAAGAAGGATCTCCAGATTTGGGTTACCGGAAATATTCATCAAAGACCAAGCAAGAAGATTTGGGAGCCGAAACACGGAGAGAATTTATCCACGTCTCTTTGTGACACACTTTACATCTTCACGAAATCGACCGAAAGCAAACGGTCTTATCGCAAGAATGCTTAGAACACGCAAACAACTCTTACGAAAACTTGTGGACAATCATCTCGACTGCCTTATCGCATTGCAAGATGCAGTAACCGCTATTAAAGGGCAACTCAGCTCAATTCCGAAAAATTTAGGCTTACATGTGAATCCATTTCACAAAGCACTACTAAACAGCTCTACGTCTTCGAACTCGCGAAATGTGGCATATTATTTGTGTAATGCTAATTTAAACATCAGCTGATACCGAAACCGGAACTTCGGTTGCGTCAGGCAACATTAGTCTCGTGTTGTCAGAGTCATGGCCTCGTCACGTCGAACCACGTGGTCTTGTGACGTTCGGAGGGGGGGGGGGGGGGGGCGAGGGACAGGACACCGGACGCAGGCAGGTCGCTTCGCATGGCGTGGACGGTGATGGCCGGGCGAGAGGGGGAAGGGGAGAAGACGAAAGAGGAGAGGGGGAGCGAAGAAACAGACCGATTAGCGCGCAGGGCAGCGCAAACTGGCGCATCCGCTTTACGGTGATCTCGTGGACACCGCTCAGCCTACACCGGGAGGAGAAACTCATGACGTTATCGTTCAATTTTTCTCTAGAAGTAAAAACAATCAAAACGTGAGAATGACATAGTCATGCCTCTGACGTAGTGGCCTAACGTTAGCCGCTCCAGCTCTGTCGCATTGACTGCGCTGACGATTGCGCCTCACGTCGCACGCTAGAGTTGGCAGATTTCGGCGACTTGGCTCACTTGAAGGTTTGCTGGCCAGATTATTAAATATATAAACGAAATTAGATCGTAATATTTTACATGGGGTCTTCCTATATGATACTGAAGAGGGCTGCATAGTTTTCTAACTATCAAAATTAAGCGAAGTTGCCCTTTAATGTCACGAGACAGAGCTCAACGCGATACAGCCCTTTCTGGCTAATGCACGGGTGGGATCCCGAACTTCCAGGCGAACTAAACATTGCCAGCGTTGATGATGACTTCACCGAAACCGAAAGATTGATCAACCTTGCCAGAAACCGATGCGCTACAAAGCTCAATTTGGAAGATAGCCAGACGCTGGCGAAAGCCCGGTACAAAGCCGACACGAGGGGACCTTATTTTAATGTCGGTTACTTCGTATACTGTATCAAAGCATTTCTGCGTGGAGTCCTGGACTCTTTACTTGAAGGATCGTGCGAAATCCCAGAATCCAAGGTCAGAATGCAACATCAGCACGTATGCAAAAGCAACGAAGGCCTCCAGCATGCCTCCGAGACTGTATCACAAAGTGAAGTGATGTAGAGACTTGAATTGAGGACAATTCAAACTTTGTTGTAGGTCTTGTTAATAGTGCGAGTATGAAAAAAAAAAGGAAGAGGGACGAGCAGGATTCGGATGCACGAGCACGGACGATACCGAACAATTCGTAGCGCTTTCTGATTAAATCCGTTTTTTTTTTCTAATCCTAACATGACACTTGGAAGGCATTTTGAAAATATATTAGAAGTGCACGGAAAGGTGACATTCATGCGTCACAAAAGGCGCCTGGTGTTTCCGACGTGAGCGATAAATTTAGCACGCTGTTGCGATGGCTCATCCAGATCGAAACTGGCGGCGGCGAGGTTCGAGTTGATGATCTCTTGGTATTGCGGCTCAAGTTTTTCCTCCGCGTGCTAATTAACAAGCGCTTGCCTTGTTCAGCAGTTGGAAGAATCATGGCCGATCTGGAGTGAACTGGCGCTATCTCTTACGGCCTTTGGACAGGGAGTAGTTTGGCAGTTCGAAGGGGTCGCTGTAACATAACCCTTCGTACAGCGCTTTAATTTCTTCTGAGAGGCAGCTTCTCCTCGCCATGTTTTCCTCTTTGCTCCGGGGTTGAGCTCGAGAAGGTTGTAGAGTAATAACACCCACAGATCATGAGGCCACTTGTCTGCAGAGGCGTATGTGGAACACCTCTTTCTCTTCGTCTTCTCGAGAAACGAGTTTTCATAAACAAGCATTTAATTTTCGTAAGCCGAAACATACTTGAATCGACTCACTAGAAGGTTTTTTCAAATAATTATAATGGCACACATTTTCACTCGCAGTGGTCGGAGGACAGTTGTTCAGGATGTCTCAGGCGGTGTTGGGTATGGTAGTGTGGTCGCTCCCCCACGTGGCTTAAGATGTCCCATTGCTCCTGGGCGAGATTGAAGGCAACAGTAAAAGCCGCTCTCTAGCCGGCCTGAGAAGAATGTGACAGGCAGCAGTCGGAGCATCTCGCCACACTGGTGGTGGGGCTGGCGTCGGTGGCTTGCGTGGATGAGCTGACTCTGGTTCGCTTAGTGGAGGACTAGCTTCTTTATTTGATTAAAAATATAGTAATATCTCTTCCTTTCTCTCTCTCTAGCCTTGATTTTATTTCGCAACATTGATTGTGGGTTTTTGCAAAAACGAAAGAGAAGCACGAGGAAACTTCACGAGTTGTGATCCTGGGCCAGTTTTCTAGTACAGCGTCTCAACTGAGACTGGATGAAAGAAAGCACTGCAAAGGATCGGGCGTGCGAGCGTCTTGAGACCAACGTTACTGGAGTACGCTCAGTTTCGCAGCTCCCTATAGATCATTTGCTATATCCCCCAAGTGCCCCGGCCCGCTCTAAAAGAATCGCGGGAACTGTAAAGGTAGTGTGTTAACAATCAGTCCCAGCAACAAGGACAACTCCTTTATTTTTGAGTGCGCGCTCCTTTGGTCTCTTCGCGTGCACGCAGTGTTGCTCCCGCTAGCATATGGTACATCCCCTTTTCTTTGAAGGAACAAAGTTAAACACAACAACCACCAGCTGCGCGGGAAGCGGGCTGTACTCGTTTAGATTAGTTCTGCCTGTTGGAAGCTTTTTATGTAGCCCACGCGTGTTGGTAGCCTTCTAGGTCTCTTGGACTGAGGTCCTGCTCCTGATGACGCCTGCCCCAGGACGGGTAAGGTTGGTGGGTGAGGCGACGCCTGGTTTCGAGGAGGCTCTGGTGGTGAGGGGGGCTGTGATCCATCTCTTGATGGTGGCAAGCAATCGTCGTTGTCGTCCTCTGAGTCGCTGTCGTTGATGGAGATGGAGAAGCCTTCCGGTGTCTTTCGGAGATGCTGTCGGTTTCGGCGGAGAATCCGGCCGTCCTCGGTAAGCACCGTGTATGACCTTGGGGCCACCAAGCCTTGCACTTGTGCTTTACGCTGCCATCGCCCGTTGTTAAGGATTCGCACGATGTCCCCGTGCTGAAGATGTGCTAGCTGTCTTCCTTTCGTCTCGTTCTGGACGTGCTTTCTGACCGGAGATGTGGGAGGCGCGGTGAATTCGGGAAGTAGGGTTCGTAGTTCTCGGCCCATCAGTAGTTCTGCGGGTGAGCGGCCGTCTTCAAGGGGAGCTGCCCGGCAGTTGAGGAGGCCCAACCAAAAGTCTTCTTTGGCACACTACGTTTTGCGTAGTAGACGCTTGACAACTTGTACACCTTTTTCAGCCAGACCGTTAGACCTTGGAAATATTGGACTTGAAACAGTATGCCGAAAATCATAACGTGCAGCAAAATCCTTAGATCCCATCCGTGCAAACTTCTAGAGGTAAACCGTAGCGGGCAAATATTCGAGCTAACTTGTCAATGACCACCGTTGCCTTGATTTCTCGAAGGTGTTCCACTTTTGCGAAAATTTGAATAGGCGTCGTACACAGCCAAGTAGTGTTTACCGGAGTGTTGGAAGAGATCTGCAGCTACCCTGGACCAGGGATGGTTGGAAACGGTGGAGATAGAGAGAGGCTCGTCTGGCTGTCGGTAGGCAAACTTCTTGCAAGTTTCACATCTGTCAATGAAAGCGGTAATATCGGTGGTCATTGCTGGCCAATACATCAATTTTCGGGCCTTGGACAAGCATTTACCCAGTCCCAGATGGCCTTGATATAGTCGTTTCAGCATCTCTCTTCGCATAGCTGTCGGAATGACTACTTTCTTTCCTTTTAGCAGTACTCCACTTACCACCGAAAGTTCTGGTGTAAACTGCTTCAGCTCACCTTCCACAGGCTTCGATGATTGAAGGGTGGTGATGACTTGGTGGATAGCGGGATCGCTGGCTGTCGCCTCCTGTGGGCGAGCTAGTGTGCCTTGGCCCACTACCTCAGATAGGACGCCCACCGCATGCACTTCTACATCCGTCGTGGCCTCTTCCTGTGATGTATCTGATGGAATCCTCGATAAAGTGTCAGCAAGAACCAACTTATTACCGGGGACAAACTGCAACTCGAAATCATACTTCAGTAGTCGTAAAAATGGGCGTTGGAGACGAGGAGGCATGTCTCCTATTTCTTTTTTTTAAATAGCCAACAGCGGATGATGGTCTGTTTCGATGGCGATATTTTTTCCCAGTACGTAGTCGTTAAACTTTTCGCAACCGAAGGCTATGCCCATGGCCTCCTTTTCAATTTGAGCATATCGGTGTTCAGTATCCGTGAGCACCCGAGTCGCGTAGCCTACCGCACGCCAGTCTATTCCATGCTGTTGAAGCAATGCAGCCCCTAAATCGATTGCGGACGCATCAGATGACAACTTGCTGGGCAACTCGGGATCATAGATTGCTAGAACTAGGGTTTGCGTCAGCATTTTTTTAGTTGGGATCCCACTGACGATCATGTACACTGGTCCATTCAAAAATGGTGTCGTTCCTAACGAGACTGCGTAGGGCCTCCGTTTGAGACGACAGGTGTGGTAAGTATTTCCGGAAGTAGTTCACCGCACCAAGGAAGCGCTTAACTTCCTGTTTTTGTCGTTGGTGTAGGCTGCCGTGCAACGCAGCTTATCAAGTCTGGGTTCAGTTCAATTCCGTCGGAACTGATTCTGTCACCAAGAAGGTTCTTTTTTTTTTGGCCAAAGATGTATTTGTCCGCATTCAGCGTCATTCCCTCTGCTTGGGCTGTTGCCAACGCCGGGCGAAGCCTTTTGTCATGTTCTGGTGTGGTGCCCTACACCAGTACATCATCTATATACACACGCACACCAGGAAGATCGTTGAATATCTGACTCATTGTGCTCTGGAATACTTCCGGAGCTGAAGCAATTCCGAAGGGTAGTCTTAGATATCGGTAACGACCAAGCGGAGTGCTGAACGTGCCAATCTCCAAGGTCTGTTCATCAAGCGGAATCTGATGAAATCCGCTGTTAGCATCAAGGCGACTAAAATACTTGGCACGCGCTAGCTCGCTCTCGATTTCCGCGCGCCGTGGGAGCTGAAAATGATCTCTTTTCAGTGCCTGATTCATGTTTCGTGGGTCCATGCAGATTCTTAATTTGCCATTTTTTTTTCGTACGATGACTAAGGGACTCACCCAGTCAGAAGGTCTCTTAACCTTTGCGATAATGCCAGCTGCCTCCATGCGTTGCAGTTCTTTCTTGAGAGGTTCCCTAAGTGCGTGCGACACTTGTCTATCGGCCTGGACCACTGGTACGGCATCATCTCGGAGTACCATTTTGTACTCCCTTCGTGTCTTGCCAACACTGGAGAACAGTCCCGGGAATTTCGACTCTACGTTTGGGTTGAAGGCCTTGTTCTCCACTGAACTCACTCGGTTCACGAGGCCCAGCTGCTCGCATGCACGGAGACCTAGAATAGCTTGGTTCCTTTTTACCACGAAGAAATCGAGCTGCACTGGTCGCTTGTCGAGCTGCACCGACAGTCGAACCTTTCCGCTGTGTTGAATTTCGCCGCCCCCGTAGTGGCGAAGAATGCTTCTGCTTGGACGGGGTTTGTGTTTCGTCTTGAGCTTCTATAACAACGCTCTGGGCAATAAGTTTGCCTGAGCTCCCATGTCGACATTGATTTTCACCACGGTTCCCTCGATGCGCGTGGTGACAATCCAGTCGCGACTGGAGGAAGAACGCTCGTTCCCGGTCGGCAAAATTTCAAGAACGTCGAAGTCACCATCGCTTTCGTCCCCTTCGGCCACGTCGTGTACCGCTTCCCTCTTACTCCTAGAGCAGACTGCGTAGTGATTGCGTTTTGTTCACTCGGCGCATCTCTTTCCATGCGTGGGGCACTTCCTCGGCGGATGAGAAAAATTACAATTAGTGCATCTTCTCTGCTCACGCTGTTTGGCTTGCCCTTGTTGAACCGGGTCAATTTTCACAGTTTCGCCATCCCACGCTTTGTTCTGTGCTTCGACACGCTACTCAGCCTTGCAGCACTCTACTGCCACTTCTAGAGTTAGGTATTTTTTTCGATGCAGGTTCTCTCGCAACACCGTGCTCGAAATCCCGTAAACAATCTGATCTAGGAGCAGAGATTCTTTCAAATCTGCAAAGTTGCACGTCCTTGCTTTCAGTTGCAGGTTTCTAAAAAAATGTTCAAATGGTTCTCCTTGAGCTTGCCGACGCATGCGAAACACGTAGCGCTCGTACGTTTCGTTACATTTGGGCAGGCAGTAGTCTTCAAAAGTCTTGACTAGTACGTCATAGCCAGCTTGTTCCTCTGCTATCAAATTCAGTGTGTTAAACACGTCTATAGCTTCCTGGCTCGGGATATGTAAAAATATGCCGGCCTTCTGTTGCTTACTGCGAGGCTTTGTAGCTTCCGTTGCTATGAGGTAAAGCTTAATGCGCTGCTTGAACCTTTGCCACGACTTCATCGCGTTGTCGCCAAGTTACAGCGGTTCCGGAGGTCGACGATCTGTCATGATGCCGTGAGCTATCACCTTTGGACTTATGACACCATGTAAAGGTAGTGTGTTCACGATCAGTGGCAGCAACAAGAACAACTTCTTTATTTTTGAGCGCGCGCTCCTCTGGTCTCTTCGCGTGGTTCAGTGTTGCTCCCGCTAGCATATGGTAAAGGAACGGTGTCCCTTCAGCCCCTAAGTGATCGGTAATTTTAATCCTAGTCTTGGTGACACAGGCAGCCGAGTGCAGATGTAGCCTCCACCGTAGTAAGAAGAAACTAGCGCCACAAGGCGCTAGTGGCAGAAAGGCGAACATACGTATGGTCGGAGACGAAAATCTGTCTCAAAAGACTGCCAGATGGCGCCACTACGATCGTTGGCGTGCAACCTCCTCGCCTCCTCCTCCTTCCTTTTTTTCTCTCTTTTTTTGTCATTTTTGTTTGCTTGCTTCGCTGCCGTCCGCGCGCGGCTCGTTTGCTCGACCGGTGCCGTGCTGGCTAGGGATGCCGCGAACTTTTTTCGATCGAAGTTTCGATGATCGAGTCAAGTGGTTTGAAAGATTTCGATTTTTCGAATTGTCTACATCGTAAAATTCGACGGAAGTCGAATTTTCGAACTTGTTGAGCTAAGCGGTTCGACGCTTTTCGAAACGTCGAACTTATTATGCTAAGAAATTCGATCTTTTTCGAACTTTCGAACTTATTGCGCTTCAAAGTGCGATGCTTGTCGAACTTCCGAACTTGGCTGACCAAAAATTTTATAAATTTCAAATTTCGAACTTATTTATCAAGAGAATTCGAAAAGTTTCGAACTTTCGAATCCTGAAAAGTCAGAATTTTGACGAACTTCGAACTTTTAGGGAACTTCGAAAGACCAGCGGACGGTTTCGTTTGAATTCAAGTAGTGAGGTACATTCGTAGTTTTTTTTTTTTTCTCGAACTTTTACATGCGGTGCTGCGTTCCTTACGAAAGACAATGGCGTTTGTTTCAATGTTCTGGCATGCTTAGTTTTAAAGAAATAAATTTCCGAAGGGGCGAGGAAGGACGACGGGTTTTTGATGATTATCTTTGTGCCAGACTTGAAGCGCGCTGTAGCCGAAGCTATTTGTAGTAGAGATGTTATACTTTTTTTAAGAACGATCTATGTATAGCCTAGGTAAGTGCCGTCTTAAGATGTGATTATTGTTATTCAACGTGAGTTTCGAAGAAATGTCCAAACATGTATCTACATGCAATTATGCCCTGAACTTGATATTTGTATTTGTCTAAGTTGTTTGAGGTATCGCATTTAAATTAACACCACGGACAGTACATATCATTGCCATCTGCAGAATACAAAATAATGTATTTATTGTTTTTTCACGTTAAGTAATGAATTAACTCATGGGAGAAGATTTCTAATAGTGTTCAAGGTCAGCAACGTCATTAAAAGACAACTTTTTTGTTTCGCTTCACGATTTTGGGACGTGTTACTTTTAGCCTGTACACATTTTGGTAAAAGAAACTTGTTTCGAAGTTCTGAACCTCTGAATACGCAGGAATACATCACTTCC
Organism: Ixodes scapularis; assembly: GCF_016920785.2. Taxonomy (NCBI): domain Eukaryota; kingdom Metazoa; phylum Arthropoda; class Arachnida; order Ixodida; family Ixodidae; genus Ixodes; species Ixodes scapularis. The sequence goes on along the minus strand of NW_024610123.1, from coordinate 67,616 downwards.
GGCAAATTCTTGATAGTTTTCTTTTTCTCCAACTTTTTATCCCCGCATTTATACTTTTTTTTTTTTTTTTTTTTTTTTTACTATTGGCAGAGGTATTTAGGTCGAAAAGACATAGCTTTGAACTTCCGAACCACTAAGCATGTGACGAGTAGTGCCTTCTGACAACGAGTTTCTCACAATGACCATCTACGCAATCTTTTATGCAGTGAAGAGCGACAGTAGCTATACATATGCATAAATAATATCAGATTAAAATAAGCTCGACCACGCCCTCTTTTCCCGAGTTGTTTTCTTTAACAGTCCGAAATATCTGGAAGGGGGAAAGGAAACTGAAGCCCCCCCCCCCCCCCCCCCCCCCGCTACCCTCTTACCCCCCGTTTTTCCTTTTCCGACGCCACCTGTATGGTAGAACGCTCCTCGACCTCGAGTTGTGTCGGCTTTTTGGGGGGCGATTCCTCCGTTGCAGAAAATAAACCTCCAGGACAATTACAAACTTAACTTACTATATGCCAGCGTCATCCGGGCGGCGTTCGATCAGATTACTTCCAGCGTGCAAGGGGTGGCGAGGTAGTTTGCCAGGTCGCTTCAAGGTTTTTTTGAGCCTCAACCTCGTGCCCGCCCCTGGCCGTTTTGAACTGGATGAGTCTCGTAAAACAGTGTGTTCGTGCGATCACTACTGCGTGATGCAGGTCAAACACTCCCCCCCCCCCCTTCCCCACCCGGGCTGGCGGTCACAATTACTGATCCACGGTCACACGTCACTCTGCACTGGCAAATATTCCAGCACATCCGGGACACTCGTCGCCTCATTTAATTGCGTGACCAGCTTCGCAGAATCTAGATATTACACCCTAACTTTTCTAAACTTGATTTTGTGAAAACCAGTGTGTCGTAAAAACGTTATTTGAAACGAACTGTGGAGGAACTTGAAAACCGTGCTTCGAACTTTGAAAACTTGTACTAGAAAAAATCAAAATCTTCAAAGTTTTTTTTTTTTTTCGAATTTATCGTTAAAAAGAATTGAAACCTTCGAACTTTTCGAACTTTATGCAGAAAGAAATTCGAAAAATCGAATTGTTCGAACTTCATGTCTATAAAAATTCGAAGCGTTCGAAGTTTTCGAATTTTATTTCCAAAGAATTTCTAAATCTTCGAATTTATCGAACCTGAAGTAAAAAAAAAAAAATTCGAAATATTCGAATCGAAATTTTAGAAACCGTGAAAGCTTCGAACTTTTCGAATTCGAAACTCCTATGTGATCGAAAGGTGCGAATTTTTCGAATTCGAACCTCGGTCGGTACGAAAATATCGAAATTTTTCGAAATCGAACCTCAGTTCGCCTCGCAAATATCGAAACCTTTCGAAATCGGACTTGGGGTGGTTCGCGACATCCCTAGTGCTGGCCGCTGCGAGCGGCCAGCACGGCACCGGTCGAGCAGACGAGCCGCGCGCGCTACGTTTCGCAACAAATGCGCTTCGCGTGACATTACCGGTGCAATAAAACAGAAACAGCAGGTTCATTGAAATGCATTTTTTATTGAACACCATTCACATGGGTTGCGGTATTGGAAAGACCTATTTACAAGCTACATTGCCGCTTCATCACCCAACAAAGGAAACCAATATCTGTAAAAGGCAGTAAACGTTGTCAAATAGGTAAAACGAAATAATTACTTTAATGTTCATACTAACAGGACAGCACTTATCATACTTCGAATTATCTAAATGACTCTGTAAACAACTCCTACAAACAAAAATGCTTAATACCCAAACAACAAATCAACTCCCAAATAAAGCAAATCTGCTTTAATATTTAAATTCCAACAAGCATACAGAAGTGCAGACAGCCCTATAAACAAAAATGCAGTTGCACAAACGACGCTCATTACAGTTGTTAACCGTTCTGCAGGATTTTGGCAAGCAGGGATGTGGACAAAAATAATACCAAGACCTATTGCGCAGGTAAGCAGGCTTATAAAATCAACCCAGCAGCTATTCACAAGATTCAATGTAACCAATATGTACAATTAAATCTGGAGGAGTAAGTGCACACATAATGTGTTTACGCTACATACTAAGTTTTTGAGTACCACTGAAAAGACATGAGGTCTGTAGGGTGCATATCAAATGTGAATTGTGTGAAGTTCATTATGGTTTGTGTGGGGTTAGTCTGCCAGGAATGGAGGCAACCTGTCTTCAATTTAGACGGGGCATTTTGAGCAGCGTAGTCTGAATGCTAGATTTGACATTCAGAGAGTCAAGTTAGTCGTTCATGTTTATATAGCGTAAGGTCGGTCTGCCAGTTTGAGGCGAAACTGGTTCACGCTGCAGATGAGCAATTTTGCCAGTTCAGTATGTATGACTGCTAGACTGGGGTCTTTGACGTGCTCACGCAGTAGTGATACACGACCGCGCGCCGGTACGATGCTCATCCAGGCTGAAACGGGCAGGGGTGGGGCTAGAACCCAGGATCCTTGGGTTTTGATTTGGCATCCAAGTTATACCAAAAAGAGAACTTTCGACATCCGCACAGGTGCACAAGAGCCATAACCAACTTTCTACTAAATCAAATTAGTTTGAAAATGTGTGTCGTTTCCTTTTTTTAGATGTTTTACGGGAATCTTTTTTCAATAGATCCCTGTTAAGGAGCCGAATGTGCCAACGTAGGCGCACATTCACAAAGAGGTGGAGGAACTGCACTGTGCATGCTGAGCTACAAAAGTGAGCTTCGGAATGGGGTACCAGGGCATGCACAATGCGCTCAGCTACCTTGGGCTTGTGAATCTGCTGCTGCTCAACCTGCTCAAGGAAAATATGCTCAAGCACCTTGAAGCAAAGAAAAACAAGAATCAGATGGAGCACAAAAAGAGCCTGTCGGGATATCATCATCATCGCCACCGCCGTCATCATCATCGCCACAGCCGCCGGGTGACCCTGGACTCTGCCCGCCGCTTCCGCGTGCAGACCCTCTCTCCACCAGATCGCGACCAGACACGGCACGACTCACACGTACCTGTATTGCTATGCTAAAATAAACCTACGCAGTTCAATCAGCCTTATCTCGACCACGACATGGTGGCAGCGGTGCTAGCGTAGCAATTCAGCAGCTACAATTCCCCACTCATCCAAATTGATGCCATGGCCCAGTCCGAGCAGCAACCAGAAGCAACGGCTCCAACGCCAGCCTTCAACCCCTTTGTCGTCGCTCTCCCAGAGAAGCTCGACTTTCGCCGTCCAGACGACTGGCAGCCCTGGATCACGCGATGGGATCGCTACCGAGTCATCTCAGGACTCAGCAAGCAAGACAGCGCTGCTCAGGTAAATACTCTCCTGTACGCCATGGGACGCGAAGCGGAGGACGTTTTAGCCTCTCTCAAGCTCAGTGACGAACAAAAGCTCGACTACGACTGCGTGAAGAATGCCTTTGAAAAGCATTTTATTCCACGGCGAAACATCATATACGAACGCGCTACGTTCAACCGCCGAAAGCAAGAAAATCACGAGACAGTCGAAAGTTTCGTTACCGACCTCTTCAAGCTGGCAGAGAGATGCCAATATGGCGCCTTGAAAGACGAGCTCATCCGGGACCGACTCGTGGTAGGCCTCCTCGATACGGCTCTCAGCGAGAAGCTGCAACTCGACTCCGCGCTTACCCTCGAGACCGCGGTGGCTGCCGCGCGAAACTCCGAAGCGGTGAAGCAACAACATAAAGAAATGCGAGGTACGCAAGGTCAACACGGCGCCGCCGTCGACGAACTGAGCTCCGCACGCAAAAAGAAAAACTGGAGCAAGAAAACAACGCCGACGGCTCGTCTAAAAAAAGGCAACGAAGGTGTCCGGCAGCCATGCAGATGGTGTGGTAGTGCTTCGGTTCACACCAAGACGACCTGTCCGGCATCCGGTCAATTATGCAGGTCGTGTGGAAAACAAGGCCACTACGCTTCCGTTTGCCTGTCTTCGAAACATCAAGAGAGACCAGGCACTTCCACAACAGCTCGCCCAGCCCGCCGCACAGCAGAAGTGGAAGAGGTGTACCTCGGCGAACTTAAAGATACTTCACCTCATGACGCTTGGAGAATCACCCCGTCAGTGAACGGCATCTCGATCACATTCAAGGTCGATACGGGCGCCGACGTCACTGCCATCGCGCCGCGCGACTACAATCGCGAAGTGATGGGCCCTCTGCGAAAGCCAGAAAGAGCACTTCTCGGTCCTGGTCATCAGAAGCTTTCGACCGCTGGACACTTCCAAGCTTCTATGGAATGGGGCGGTCAACAAGTTCAAGAGGATGTTTTCGTAGTTGAAGGTCTACAGGAAGCTCTCCTCGGAAGGCCCGCCATCCGATCTCTCGGAGTTCTCCCACAGCTCCTCAACGTCACTGGTGCGACAAGCCGCACAAAGGACGTCTCCAAACTACTTGCCAAGTACCCTCAGCTGACTTCAGGGCTTGGACAGATGAACGCCGAGTACAAGGTGGTTCTTCGACCAGACGCGAAGCCCTTTGCTCTTACGTTCCCAAGAAGGGTGCCACTGGCGATGCTACCACCTGTAAAGAATGAGCTTTCCAAGATGCTAAAGCTCCAAGTTATAGAGCGTGTCACCGAGGCCACAGAGTGGTGCGCTCCGATGGTCGTCGCAGAAAAAGCAAATGGCGAACTGCGCATTTGCGTTGACTACACCGAGCTCAACAAATACCTCGTCCGAGAGCGAGTAATCATGCCCACCGTAGACGAATGTCTGGCGAAGCTCTCCGGCGGCACAGTCTTCAGCAAACTCGACGCTCGAGCTGGATACTGGCAAGCACCTCTGGCAGAGGAATCGCAGAAATACACAACATTTCTGACGCCGTTCGGACGTTTCAAGTTTCTTCGCCTTCCCTTCGGAATCTCGACCGCACCAGAGTTTTTTCAGCGCGAAATGCTAAGAGTCCTGGAGGGAGTGGAAGGCCAAGCTTGCCTGCAAGACGATATAATCGTCTGGGGGAAAACACGGGCTGAGCACGACGCGAACCTAGTTAAAGTCTTCGAACGACTCAGCAAAGCCGGCATAACACTCAACATCGACAAGTGCGCCTTCCTACAGCAGACGGTCAAGTTCCTAGGCCACATCGTTTCCGGCGAAGGTGTGAAGCCTGATCCTGAAAAAGTCGAGGCGATCACAAAGATCGCACCACCATCAGATGTGAAAGAACTGAGATCGTTCTTGGGGATGGCAAACCACCTTGCCAAGTTTTTGCCACACCTGGCACACACAACGAAGCCAATGCGGGATCTCCTCTGCGCAGACGCTGCGTGGCTCTGGGGACCCGATCAGCAGCGAAGCTTTGAAGCAGTAAAAGAAGCTCTAGCCAAAGCGCCAGTTCTGACGCACTACAATCCGAAGGAGCCTCTCATCGTCTCAGCGGACGCATCATCTTACGGAATTGGCGCGGTCTTGCTGCAGGAGACCGACGGCAAGCGGCAGCCCATTGCCTATGCATCGCGCTCTCTCACTGAGACGGAGCAACGCTACGCTCAAATCGAAAAAGAAGCGCTCGCGATTACATGGGCATGTGATCACTTCCGCATGTACATCTTAGGACTGCAGTTTCACATCGAGACAGACCACAAACCGTTGATTCCCCTCATGACAACAAAGCGACTCGACGAGCTGAGCCCACGACTGCAGCGATTCCGAATGCGCCTGTTCCAGTACGACTACACCATAGGTCACGTTCCGGGAAAAGCGATGTACACAGCCGACGTGCTCTCACGCAAGCCGTTACCCGACACAGCCTCTCGTACAAGGGAACTCAACACCAGAGAGTACGAGCTCCTCACGCTGGAACAGCTTCCAGCCTCCCAAGAAATGCTTGATCGCATCAAGAACGAGCTACAGACAGACCCGGTAACGCAGAGGGTAATCGAGTACACCCTCCGTACATGGCCGGATAAAATGACGCTTCCTCAAGGAGTCCGCCAATTCTGCGAAGTCGCCGGCGAACTAGCCATACTAGACGGACTGTTGTTCAAGGGCAATCGGCTCGTCATACCGGAAGCCCTACGCTTCGAAATCCTGGAGAAGCTTCACACAGGTCACCAGGGTGTGTCCAAATGCCGCGCCAGAGCACGAGAATCAGTCTGGTGGCCAGGCATTGGGCTCCACATCGACAGCTTCGTCCAAAAGTGTCCTGTTTGTCAAGAACACCGGAAACCAGGTCAACCTCCGTTTCTGGCGACTCCACTGCCAAACTACCCATGGGAAGTCGTCGGAATGGACCTTTTCGTCCACGAAGGCAGAAACTACTTGATTGCTGTCGATTACTTTTCAAGATTCTTCGAGCTGGAACCTCTGAGGCGAACAACGACCAGGGACATCATCGCCGTCCTCGACCCAATGTTTGCACGATATGGAGCACCGAGAATTCTCCGAACAGACAACGGACCGCAATTCGCCTCACGCGAATTCGCAGTGTTTCTGAAGGAATGGGGCGTGACCCAATCAACGTCGAGCCCATACTACCCGCAGAGCAACGGGGAGGCCGAGAGGACAGTCCAAACGGCTAAGCAACTCCTTGGGAAATCGACAGACATCCACAAGGCACTGTTGGCCCAGCGTGCGACCCCAGGAATTGAAGGTTACGCGCCAGCGGAGTTATTCATGGGACGAAGAGTGCGTACAAACGTGCCAGTGAAACCAGAGTCTCTCCAACCTCGCTGGGACACCACTGACTTTCGCTCCAGAAACGCGTTATACAAGGAAAAGATGCGCCAGCACTATGACGAGCGCCGCAGAACACGTGAGCTCGACACCCTTCCACCTGGAACTGCGGTCAGAATTCTGACGGGAGCAGCATCTTACGGCCACATTCTTGGGCCAGCGCCTCAACCCCGTTCCTACGTGGTGCAGACGACGACCGGCACTACACGGCGAACAAGAGGACACCTGCAACCGGCCGTAGCACCTACCGTGACAAGGAGTGGACGTATAAGTCGTCCACCTGACCGCTTTGGGGAAGTGTGAGTGTTGTTCTTCCAAAGTGGGGGAGGTGTCGGGATATCATCATCATCGCCACCGCCGTCATCATCATCGCCACAGCCGCCGGGTGACCCTGGACTCTGCCCGCCGCTTCCGCGTGCAGACCCTCTCTCCACCAGATCGCGACCAGACACGGCACGACTCACACGTACCTGTATTGCTATGCTAAAATAAACCTACGCAGTTCAATCAGCCTTATCTCGACCACGACAGAGCCGAAAATTGAGCCAGGTGCGTTCGCCTGAAGCAGGGCATGGAATTGAACTTCCGACGTTAGTTCACCACTTGCAGCTTTCAACAAGTCCGGGCTAACATGGTAAGATACCTTCTTAAGAAATGACTCAACCAGGCCCCCAGAGAAGTGATACAGTATGTTTTCCTGGACAATGTTTTGATTTAGATCATCGGGTAATGTAAGGTCGTCAGCATCAATTGATTCCAATGGCTCAGGCTGGTGGCTGGCTGCAGCCGACACTGGGAGGTGCCTCAATTCCATTAGCAATGTGGCATTGTCTACCTCAAAGTTTCCTTCACTAGAAAGTTGAAACATCTTTCCAAGGAAATGTGTTTTAGACCTGGCACAAACTGGTCGGAATTGGGCGTCTCGCTGCAGCCGTGCCGCTGCGGTACCATGCGGAACATGTTCTCTAGCGGGTTTTGGTTGAGTCGTCTAGTTTGAAGGTGCTCAAAGTTAAAGTTCTGCCTCAGATCTTTCCCACAGTCAGAGGATGGCATTGATGGGGATTTGCCACCCTTTTATTGTCTGAGGTTGTTTGGGAGAACGAAACTGCCACTGAGAGATCCTCGAGCTTTTTTGAGCGCAAGAAATCTACATGTTCCGATGTAGAAGTAAAATCAAATCTCATTTTTCCTTTGTCACATTGAAGACTTTGGCTGTTTAGCGAATCAAAAATGTGATCCATTTCTTCAAGGAAGTCGCATGTGGCCTGAGCCTCGGGGGGCAGCTGATTGAAGGAAATGAAACTCGCAAGTGCGCCAGAAGGGTGTCACTAAAACCTGCGCAGCAAATTTCACCTTTATGTTCCCAAATTGGGTCTGATAGATGTGCCTGTCGGTAAGTTTTTTTGCCAATCACAACCGCACAGGATGCTTGTGTTTGTAGGAGTCAACAATATATTTCCATGATATCAATGTGTTGCCAATGCTGAGGTCATGATTGCGCAGGTTGTTTCGTGAACACTTGAGGCGGTGAGGGGTGTCAAAGAGGAAGTAGACCTGGTTGTCACCAACAAAGAAGAACGGATGGTCTGGTGTGACACCCAACATTCGTGCAAGAGCGCAATTACCGGCTCCCCTGGTCACACACAACAGACTTCACAAAGATTTCTTGAGAAATCGGACTTTGAATGATGTGTGTCAACAAGTCAGGAAGACATCCAGCAGAAGCTTTTGTTTTTAATAGGTGAAAGCATGTGGTTGAACCCAGGATTGAGAGATACCTGCCAGCAGAACAACCGAACCTGAATCAGCCACATCAGCATTTTGCTCCTTACCCTTGTCTGTAAAGCCATGCACGATATCGGATTTATAGTCATAGAAGGCATTTTCTTTCAGGGACATTTCGTCGAACATCAGAATGCATGTTCGATCTTTAAGGGGCCAATCGTGTAATTTGTTTACACCAGTTGTGATGAGACTGGGAACAACTCCAGGGTGCTGAGCGATGCGAGACAGCCAGTTCTTCAGCGACCTAACTGATGGCAAGCTCAGGTACTTGGCAAGGTACTTGTAAGCCCCGCGGCTCTGGAAGTAGAGGTTTAGCGCAAAAGGCTTGAACTCATCAGGCCATTTTCGTCCGAACATGTTCGTAGGCTTCAAATGCAGCTGAATCTTGAAAATATCAAGTGCTCCCTTGGAAATAAATTTCGAAGCACTCTTAAGGACCTGATGTCTAGTCAAATCTGCAAAATCAGTTTTCTGCGACCAGCTGTGCTGCTTGTTGGGGTTGCTTTTAGATCAGCAGTGCTGCTTGACGAAGGGCCAGCTACGGCGGCCGCAGTGCTGCCCATCGACGTCCTCTGGGGGTATCTGTTAAAGAAAGTTTGTGAAACCTTTAAAAATTAACCGCTCTTTAGCTTTAGATTAAACTGAATTCGGTACAGCTATGATGGTCAAGTTACTTCTCTGTGACTAGTCATAACTAAACCAGAAAACAGCCAAGCACCTACAGGGGAAAGTGATTTTAAAACACCACAAAGCACTTATGTATCGCCATGCTTTCATCTATGCTCTAGTACAGGGGTGGCCAGGCTGACCCGGCCTAAGAGCCGCAAAGGTAACCACGAAACTTCTAAGAGCCGCCGAAAAGGGGGGGGGGGGGGGGGGGGAGGCGGGGCGAAACAAGCACCGCTGCCGCCTGGTTATTCCCCCCTCCCCCGAGAGCATAAAAAAGCAGCTTGCGGGTCACAACTGAAAGCCGGTAAACATAACAATAAGAATGTTCCTGCATGGTCCTTTGTGAACTTGAACATAACGTTTGTGTCTAGTGGAAGCTACGAATGAGGTCAGCCCGGGCTTCCGCGACCTTCAACAAGAAACGATATGGAAGGAACATCCGTTACCTAAAGGGGACAAGTATCACGAGCGAGTGACAAAGGCCGCGAGACAGAGCATTTCCTTGACCCTCCGCCAAAGCGCATGAATGTTTTTGACAGTCTCTGTCCTTGGGGCCTTTCCCCCTAAGGTCCGGCAAACGGGTTTACTACGGTTGATAGAATGCCATTTCGTCGAAGCACGTTTTAGATAATGGACACATTTTATCGAAGCACAGTTTAGAGAAAACAGAGCCTCAGTTTAGAGAAATGCCGTTTATGGAAAAGGGGACGCTATTTAAAAAAGGATTTTCTACTTCGCGCGTTTATCACTGGTGCGCTTGTTATCCCAAGCCCCCTGCTGCGTTCCTGCCGCTTCGCGGCGGCAGTCTCTGGCGGCTCATTGCAAAAATGTTAGCTCACCTGACTTATCCGCACACACCGCTTCGCGGCGGCCGAATTCGTTAAAAGGAGGCTCATCGCCATTTTCTCTAAACTGGGTTTCTCTGTAAAGGAATTCGATAAACTGGAGTCGGTAAAACGGCGTTCGCTAAAACTCCCACGAACAATGAAAGACACAGGATCTGTGGAAACATACGAGTGAAAAGCGGATCGAATGTACTTAGGGGGCACAAGGCTGCCGAACCGCAAGCTGTTATTTATTCTGAAATCATCTCTATTGTCCTGGGGAACTGCGGAAAGGGACGAGGGGGGGGGGGGGGGGTCCCCTTACAAGGGATCCGCGAGCCGCACCGTGACCGGCAAAGAGCCGCATGCGGCTCGCGAGCCGCGGTTTGGCCACCACTGCTCTAGTATATTATTTCAGCTGTTTCTGACTTCGACCACATATGTTTTTATCTTCACCACCTTTTGTGTTGTTTTTTGAGGCCCAAGTTTGATGTGCGTTCATTGCCCACTATACCTACATCCCAGCTCCCACCACCAATTCAATTTCACTGCCCTATAAAAGACTGACTGCCTTAGCTTCCGCTCAAATATATTATGCTTTTATCGTTCGTGAAAACAGTAGGAAAAATCTCTGCTTCTCACCAGTGTGGGGCCCCTGAGCCTCTTCATATTGAGGAGCGTCCGGGGCAACTGAAGTAATTGCACCCATAGCTTGTTAGATCACAAAGGTCTACACTATTTTACAAGCATCAAGGGTTACTTTAAAATATGTGAGCGTAGAACACAAGGTATACACCCTACAATTCACGCTTTCATGATTCGAAATACCAGTAAGGAGATATTCATCTCATTAACGAGTGGACCCTACTCCCGTCGCTCATGAATAGTGTCTTGAGGAAGTAGTGATGAGACTGCGCATAAAAGGGAAATGAACATATTTTGTAGAGTATGAGCCCACATTCCAGGAACATTCGTCCAATTGAAAATATAAAGTTCTAAATATATGTCTAACTTGTAAAGTGCAAGCTTTTTAGCCTGAACGAAGTATTAAAGTACTTATATTAATTTTTTCCTAAATGTTGAAATTTTAACATTAACATATGCTGCATCAACAGCTGTAAGTTTAATTGGAATGAAGCAACACGAATTTTTTGGAAGCTATATAGGTACGTTATTATGCTCTGTAATTAAGCACGAGAAAATAGCAAAAACTACATGGCGAATTATAATTCATGTGTTCCCGAATAAAAGTATCACAAAGAAATTGGATTTCTTTTTCACCAAGGTGGAGGACGGGCCCTTCCCCTTGCTCCCGAGGAGTGTCATGGGGTGTTTGACAAGACTGTTGTAAAAAGGGCAATTAATACATGTTGTGAGTTCACTAAACTAAATATATTGACATAACCTTCAAATAAACTATACTTCAAAGAAAACGAATAAAGAACACGAACTCTGCCCTATATTAATTCTATCTGCAACTACTGTGAAGTTAGGCACCTTGGTGCAGCCGGATGCCAAGTGAAAACGCAAACAGAAAAGGTCCTCATGGTTGGTGCGGCCAAAAGAGACAGGAGAGCCCCAATCAGAACAGCTGTTTGACTTTCCCAACTTCCCCGTCAACGACACCGTGACGTGCGATGCTCCAACGCCGTACTCGTCGAGCTCGGAGCTGCAAGAACTTCAAAGGAGAATGCCGCGCGTTGAAACACTCGCTCTGTGCGATTGAGATCAACACAGACGTTTGTTTGCTCCCGAGATTTTATCACTCAAAGTTTAATCCTGACCACCCCCCCCCCCCCAAAAAAAAAAATACATATATTAAAATAAAAAAAAAAAGAAATTACAAAGTTTTGTTTTTGTTGTTATATCCGCGCAGCTCCGCTCCGCGTTACTTGAGATAAGAAGTGGACTAAAATTGCATCAGAACTATATCAACAGCAGCGACACCAAACATTTCGTTATACTATATAGTAATTAAACGACTTATTTTTCGCGGGCTTCATATATTTAATGAACAAAAAGATACTTTTTAGTGTTGTGTCGTTTACCCGCAGTCTGGTTTTTTTTTTTCAACCATGTGCCATATAATTCGGGGTTTAGGTCAAAGCTGAAGTTTTGGAATAATTCGCGGGTTCTAATTTTCGCGAGGCAATGGGAATTCGCCAAAAATTAGGTTTTCGCGAAAATCAAGTCGCCTACAGTAGTTGGTTCGACTATGCCATTCTTTACAAATGTCTCACCGTGGTGGGGCCCGATCCCTCCTCCCTCAAGACCAGCGCCTGGGAGGGTCGCTGATGGGACTACGAAAGAAGAACAAATAATATGTACAATGTAAGTTCACTAAATAAAAAATGTGCTGCAAACATGGAAAGTTACATAAAAAGATACAATGAATAAGCGCAAATCGTGAGATAGAATGTTTTAATAACTAAAAACACTACGAACTATACTAACACTTGCGAACCCTGTTAAAAATAATTCTAAAGGGCCTATCAGCCTTGAAGAATTATGGGACCTCACAGGCCTTCAAAAACCTTCAAAAATAACCTTCAGGTATACCTCAGAAAAAGCCCTCCAGCACTACAGCCCTTCAACCCAAACCCCTTAGCCTATCAACCCTTTAGAAATGACTGTGAACCATAGACAAAAATTCAGTTCAAAACGTTATTAAAACTTTATTGCGGAGATTGAGTTTTGCATGCGTATTAAAACTCAAAAAGATGGTAAGAACCAACGCTTGTTCAAACCCGGCCACAAGCAGCTGTCGACGAAAGAGATCACATCAAATAGGAACAACTGACTTTATCACAACGAAAGATATCTTTCACAGTACACACAATACCGTTGGGTAAATTACAGATCTACTTTAGTTCAGCTAATAAAACCGAACAGGTGCACCTTACGTACACGTACACAGTCTCAGTAAGCACGCTTAGCGAAAACCACGAACTCGCAAGCAGATCCCGTCACCGTTGAGGAATCCCGAGTACAGTCACGGTTTCGTCCGTGGTGTCGTCGGGGCGGCGTCTTCGGCGTATTTTTCGCTCGCTGGATTCTTTTGAAGCCGGTCGGACGAAGAGGCGCAAGGAACAAGGCGGAACAGCGGCCGTCATCCGCCGTCTCAGGACCCACAGTGCCATGATCCCGGTGCGCAGGCACTACATGCGGTGGGACGCTGATCCCGACTGCCAGGCTTGCTGCGAGTAGGCCGACACCGGCCATCATCTCCTTGAGTGCGCTGAACACGATGGCGCTCGAGCGGTCCTGAAGGAGGCCAACGCCAAACTGGGGTTCCCCTGCAAAACTAAGGAAGAAACAGCACGGAATTAAACAGACCAAGTGTCGAGCCCTCAAAGCAGTGCTTACCTTTCTGGATGGAGGAAACCGGACCGTTCGAGATCTCCACGGCGGTGAGGAACAAACCGCCCACGATTGGAAAGAAAATGGCTACAGCGGCCTCCTGACTTCCTCGGCTTCCTCACACTACTCTCTCCCGCCGACTATTGGAGAAGTGTGCTGTCCGGCCATGGCGGTTCTCCACCCTCTCCCCATTGCCGGGTGGAGAGGAGTGCAGTGTGTGCGTGTAGGCGTTGTAAAAGACGGGGGATTTGAGCTGCTGTTCGTGTTTTTGTCGACGACGAAAAGGAGAGGACTTCCGACTATGGTAAAAAGAAAAATGTTTTTTGTTTATTTTTCCCCCTTTTTGGGGACCGTCCCCCGCGGGGAAACCGGTTCCGGAGACGACTCGCTTCCGCTTTGCCCTCGCAACCTCCCCAGGTACCCTGTTTTTTCGCAACGCGCCGCTTTCGACTTGCCCTTTTTTATTATTATTCGTGCAACAAGTAAAGCTTGTTCGCCTGATAACGACGCTCGGCCAACAGCACTCGGCCCGCGCCCCGTCAGTTCTCCACATGGGGCGATCGAACCCGTAGCCCCCTTGGCGACCGAACACCCGGCCGGTGACAGACGGGTCGAGGAGCCCAGTCGTGTTTGATAGAAGAGCAGTTATAAAAAAACTGACCGTACACACATAGAATCGACACTCTACAAATACTTATTTTTTCCCCCTTTGCGAACAATACGTAGCTATGTTCTAATCCCCCGAAATGTGTTTTCTCCACCTAGGCAGTGGTCCCACAGACATCTCAAGAAGCCTGAAGGTTTTCCCGACCCCAGTAGAAAAGTTCTTGATAGGCCTTCAGACATTTCAAGACATTGTAAAGGGCACTTCAGACATTTCAGGGGAGCCTCTGACGGGGCCAACTAACCCACCAGGAAATATCGGCGCCCCTTTCAAATATCACAAGAATTCCTGAAGTCCCCTCAGAGCGATTTTCAATAGGGAATGTAGGGCACCTGCCTTTCTTGCTTTGAGGAGCGTCCTGTGGTGGTGATGAAACACCTAAAGAAGAACAGTGGAAATGACACGTGACTTTAGCAATTGCCTGTTGTCCCTTTAATGCTCTTATATGGCCCTTTAAAGCTCTTCAACTGATAATATACCGGTACGAAGTCTCACCAATGTGGGGCCCCAGCGTTTCTTGCTGTTGGGGAGCATCTTGCAGAGGTCGGGATGGCACAACTGAACAAGAGCAATGAAATATACTTAATTATAACAATAAATTAGTTGACGAACAATATAAAAAAATCACTTTTTGAAAGGATTCACACTGTAATATAAAATATTCCTTACATGAACTACAGCCGGCAGCCGACTCGGAACCATGCCCGAAGAACTGTACGAAATTAACCGAGGGATAAGCTTTTCGAAATGTGCAGATCACATTAGGAGTTTGAAACGTGTTTTCTTTGTATTATGTAACAAATCAACCTCTTCAGCATTATGCAAAATATATTGCGCTGCCACTCTCCGACCTGAAATTTCAGTTCCCTTCTTATTTCCATGGCTTGCATTTTAAGTTAATTAATACAGGGTTGCATGCGAGCTGCATAACAATAAACGATAAATAACCATAAACAAACTCGTTAATTGGCAACGCAAAGAAGAAACAACTCCTAATATTTTGGAGTGACTATGTATCTGACTGCGAGTGCTTTGCGGTACTCTAACCTAAGATATAAACACAAAGCTGTCGAATTAACTGAAGATTGCTCTGACAACAGCTCACCTGGGGGAATCAGTCCTTGCACCAATGGGTTAGTCATATGAACGGTGGGGCACGCATTCTTCCTCAAACGAGACTTCCTATAGCTGGCAAATGCGGTTGCGTCGAAGTGCTCGCTGCAGAGACGACGCTGGCGCAGCTTGCTTATCGGCAGGCTCCTGAGGTCTTGACGATTTGCATAATTTTGATGCTCTAATGGAAAGATTGAGAAATATCACATATTTCAATGCTTCTAGTTTCGAACGCTGGAAAAAACGTTTTGATATAGAGGCTCACCTGTCGTCTGTCGGAAATCGGAAGAATGAGCACTCCGAACATGATTGTAAACCTGAGACTGGGGCAGAAAAGAGAACACAACAGGAGGCAGAAAAAGAGGAGGCAACGTCTCAACTCTACCTTCTGCCTTCTTCTACCTTCTGTTGTGTTCTCTTTTCTGCCCCAGTCTCAGGTTTACAATCGTGATCAACTTACACCAGCTCCCCTGCACTCTGACTATTTTTTCGTGAGCACTCCTAGTTTTTTTTTTCGAAGAATTGTGGCACCACTTTGCCTCGCTATAGATACCGTAAATCCCCGACATGAGACAAGCAACACACTCGGCAGTATCTCCGCCAAACTAGAGACTTCTCTAATCAGCTCTGTGTTCGGTAGTGCCATAAAATATGCAATTTCAGTTTCAACACGCGTGAAACGGTATGAAAACTAGAAGTTACGCACGCAAAAAAAAAAAGTCGTTTGCCTTGCTTTTGCCCTTACTGATGATTGGTCAGAGCCCAGAGTGTTTTGGTTTCGGTAGCGAAGATTATATACACGACGCCAGCGCTGAAGATCATGGCGGCGAATATAAGCATAACAGTTCGACCGGATTCGGTTAGGTAGACCTACAAATCTGCTCTTTGGATGGACGTACGAGAGAAAAGCCAGCGACGTGGCGCCCCCTATCGGCCCAACCGGGAACTCCGTTCGCTGCATTCAGCTGACACACGTTTCGAGCGTAATTCGGAGTCACTCTGAACAACCGCCTGATATACCACAATGACCTGTCAAATCGCTTTTAAAATTTCTCCTCAATGTCAGCGTTTTTGATTTTGTGCATGCTGTCCACCGTTCAACCTGGATGGGCTGCAGGAATCTCTTACATTATTATCATGCTGATATTAAGTTAGAAACGCTAAACATGCTATAAACAGCCCCGCGGGCTCCGAGCTTAATTGTGTTTTTTTTTTTTGTTGTGTGCTATTGGCTTTTTAAGCAATTCCTCCTCAAACAACAGTCACGAGAATGATAATATTGTGAGACATTACGGTCAAAAATTACGTAACCATGAAGTTGGTCAAAATTAGCGATCACTAGGGAGCTGAAGGAACACCGTTCGCATGATTCCTTGAGTGCGGGCCGGGGATCTTGGAAATACTGCAAATGGGCTATTCTCGCCTGCAGAGGCGAGTGTCCTACGTGGCGGTTACGAGAACTAGCGTATAAGCAAACCATATTCCGTACAGCACGTGTCCACGCCCCCTTATCACGTCACATGACGTCACTTTCTTTAATAAATCCCGTTATGTCACGTGACATTACGTCACTTCCGCTTCAAATCGAAACCAGCTATTTCATTGCTTTGCAAAATGTCACGTGACGTGACCTCACTTCCGGTTAAATTAAAACTAGTTGTTTTATTGGTTTGTGAACTGTCACTTGACATGACGTCACTCGCGCTGCTTTGGCAAGGCAAACATGGCGGCCGCCGCCTGAAACTTGAGGCCTACGCGGTCGGTGCAGTGGCGGCTGAAGTCTGAGTCGCTTGAAACGTGAATCCTACGCGGTCGACGCAGTCGCGGCTGAGGCCACAGTGGCTGAGCCGCTGCGAACGCGGCGCCGCGAGGGACTGAGCACTTAGTAACGCAACTATGCGACGTCTCACATCGTGCTTCACTGGAGTGCGTAAAAGGCGCAAGTACTTTTCTCCTTAGCGTTCCCTACTCGTCGCTTACGTCGCTTACTACCAACGCGTACCGCTGGTGTAGACCTTATTCTTGCTGAGCAGGTTTGTCGGCGACGCGGCGGATGTGAACCATGTCGTGCATGAACGCTTGCCTTTTTTTGATACGAAAATGTGCTCCTAAATATGCTACGTCGTCGCGAACGCTTACGCTGACCCACAAGCTCAATTTGAAGTATTGCCAGCATTTTTATTTCGCCTGTACGCTGCCATCGCATCACCGTTACTCGCGACGACGCAGGTCTTCGTGCTTGCCTTCCAGCGGCGCCGCGGCTCTCCCGACCCAAAATGAATGTGGCTATGTAACCGCAAATTCGGGGAGTCGTAAAGGGATCAGCTTAGTACTGTTAGAAACACTCGTGCCATTGGAGAACATTTCGTGGTGGAGGTACGCAGATGACGATACGCATGCCCAGTGGAACTATATGAAGAGACGAAAACAACAACAAAAGTGCATACTTTGAACTCGGGATGTTTTTATTTCGCCACATTAAATATATCATTACACTGCAGTGTTGGTTTCAAAGAATGTTATTCCCTCAGTCCCTTTAAAACAACCAAGGCCCTTAAAGGAGGCACATACATGCAATAATGAACAATGTGACGATGTTGGAACAGTATGGCCATAAGCTATAAAGCAAAATGGCAAGTTCACACAGAAAAACAACAGTATACATAAATATTAAAAGAAGTTGACAAATTCAAATCATAGTTTCTCCCAAGAACTAGGATAAAGCAAACGTGCATGTCGCCTGAAATGTACGAGGCACATGAGGCTGATCAGTCACGCAGTCACAAGAGACTTAAAACCGGTTTCGCGGCATTCCTGTCGTAAGCAGTGGCAGGTGTGAAACAGCCTGAACTAGTGATGCTTCCGCTGTAAACACCAATTGTAAACAATAAATAAACCTCTTCTGTTCTTACTTAATTCGCAGCATGTCGGATGTTGTAGGAGAATCTCGAATCACACTTGTGTGCGCAAGCCCAAAACTAACACGACTTCAAAATGAGCAGAGATCTGAAAACTCGTGTCGGATTCGAAATCACACCCAACAATCCTAGAAATGGAGCAACCGTATCTGTTCGAACGAGCAGCTGTGTATTTCCTTTCATTAATCTAGACGGTTTGAATGGATGTAGTTTTTGCCTTTGTACATAACATGTGGCAATGAGCATCGACAACAGAAGAATGAAAACACGTTAGAAAGCAGCTGGACCCAATTCTACTTGCTGGCTGATGAGATCGTGGACGACAACATGAAGCGTGCAGTCTTCAGCCGCGCATGTAAACCCTTCGTGTACACCCCTCTTTCAATCTTTTTTTTTTTTTCTCCGCTTTTCAAGTATCTTCAGAGATGCTAGCAAAAAAGGAACCTTGGGGCTAAGGACGCTGGTAACTGGTCACCGGATAATGCTCAACAAGTGTTGAAGACAAGTCTGTGCCCGACTACATTACTGAGCTGCGTCACGTCGCTCAGCACTGCGAGTAGACATTCTTGTACAAGATGTTTTGTGGCCGGTTGGTTAATGTTGTATGCGAGGAAGTCGTTCAGCGACCCCACCTCGCCATGTCAGATCTCTTTTGCTAGGCCTCAAGAACTTGTGACTGCTGCGGAGTACGCCACAAACCTTACACGAGAGACCCCAGACTTCCGGGCTCCAGAAATGGCAGAGGTTTGCCACATTGACAAACACGACCCACAGAAGGCATCAAACGGTTCATCAATGCCAAGCCACACCCCTGGTGCAGTGAAGACATGTCCCGAGTACAGCTGGATAACGTTGGCATCAAAATGTTGTGCACGACGCAAGTAGCTACAATTTTGAACGTGCCATTTCTGGGACGGAAAGGGACGCATGATAAGTGCATGCCGTCGGTAGTTGGCCAAATCCAAGCACCACGCTCCGGAAGCGGGATCCAGTCATCGTCTGGAATAAGACGGATCAAAGGCAGAGCCTTAGCTTCATCGAACCGGGGTGGAAATTTTTGAAGTTCAACTAAATGATATTCCCATCTGCATAGAAGTGGACACTAGAACTGCTTAGTGCGTAATTGTTCTGAAGAGAATGTGCCATCTTGGAACGGCTGCAGAGACCTAAACGTAAACCGCTTTCCGAACGTATTCACAACGCAAGTTTGTAGTTCTGGGAAGTGTCAATTTTTCCACGCGGTTAAAGGCAAAATAGAGTGAGCCACCATTGCTCATTCCGATTAAAAGTGTTCAATAAGCTCCGCACCGCTAAATCCAAACTTCATACTCAAATATCACAAGCCTCGATTTGTTCCTTTGGCACTTGAGCCAAACATCACGTAACTCGTGACACAAGGAACTTTTCCCCCATTGCAGAACTCTGCATGGGCTACGCCAGCTGCACTCGTGGAGAAGTAAAATGGCAAGATCTGGCTATGTGGAGGTTGTAAACGCATCATTAATCGAATCTTGAAACGGGAGTCACACTCTCTGTCAAAAGCAGAGCAAATGTTAACATAACTTGCAACACAGTCCTTTTGATACGCTCTTGGTCATGAGAGTTCTCCGTAACGCTATGGAAGGGCTTGATATGCGACCATGGTGTGGCGCTGAGGTTGACAAGGTGCGAGAAAGCTGTTAACCTAGCCAACACTGCTGGAAGTGGGCATCCAGGAAGTGTTTTTGTAATTTCAAACCCACTCTGAATGAGCCACCTTGAGATCACGGTGACGCGTCACCGCACTGACAGCGTTCCTCGTAAGTCTAAGTGAGTTTGGCTCTGTACGCAGAGTCAACTGGTCAGAATTTAAAACGCTCACTGCAAGTACCAAATGTAAACAGTGTTGAATGTCATATGCGGCAGCAAAACCTGCAAGAACAGCGTGCAAAGTCCAAGTGACGACACTCCCGCGGCCCCTTTCGCTCGCTCGGATCAAGTATTGTTCGCAGCAGGAAACGGCGAACATAGATAGAACTCTCAACGAATGTCGCAACGTCCAGTCGGCTGTTCCGTTATTTCAACCGAAACTCATTAATGAAACGCATTAAACTCCAGTATGCGTTCAATTGACGACGAAATGGTTTCTGGACCCCTGAGGATGGACGACTCCGCTCATCACGGATGGATTCTAAAGTTTTCCCCCGGTAGGAACTGCAGTTAGTGTATGGAACGCCTCGAATTTTACATCGAGGCCAAGAACATCACAAGCTGCACAAAAAAGCGAGCCATCCTCCTGATGACCTACGTTAAATCAACCTACGATACTGTATGAGCCCCACTCGCACCCAAACCGCTTTCAGAGGTTGAGTTTGAGGAGATAATCAAGTTCCTCAAAGAGCACTACGACCCCAAGCCGGTGGAACTGCTCAGTCGGTTCAAATTCTATCAACGGAACAAACCAAACACCGACAGGTTCCATCTCCGAGTATGTGGCCGCACTGCGAAACATCGCTGCTGACTGCAACTTCGGCACAGTGACGGCCACGCCGACCACACCCACCCCGACAACAGCCACGACAGCCATGCCCGTGTCAAATGCTAGTTCATCGCGAGAGACCCGACATGCCCCGCAAGCCCCAGCGAGAGAATTCTCCACTGTGCTACCGCTCCAAGTGATGCTGAGGGACCGATTCATTTGTGAGATCAAGGATTCCCACCTTCAACAATGTTTGCTAGTGGAAGGAAACATCACCTTCAACTGTGCCTACACTCTCGCATTGGCAACAGACTCTGCTGCCAGCCAGCAACTCCAGATCCAGAAACAAGGTAAGGTAAGGTACACAGTTCCACTGCCACCACAAGGGGGCAAAGTCATGAAAGAAACCCCGTTCTTTGTTGCGCAGGTATCCGTTCGCTTGTTGAATGCAAGCTTGTTAAAGTCGCGTGCAAATTTTCACACAATGGACACCTCTAAGAAGCGCGTTTCAGTCACAGAGTTCAACGCAAGTCACAGGAACGCTCGTTAAGTCGCACCCGTCGGTAGACAGTTACGCAAGGTGAGACACATGGAGACCACTTTGCAGTGAGCAGCGTCGCTGAAGGGGACCCGTTTTGGATCATTGTTGCTCTCCTGGTGAACGGACGACGTTTGGAACTCGATCAGACACTCTCCAACAAACGTCGCAGCTTGCAGTTCGCTTCACCGTTCTTTCAGCCGAAGTTCATTAAAAAAACGCATTTAACCCCAGTATGCATTAGTGAATAAACCTCCTCCACACGTCTCCGATTTGGAATGTGTTGGACAATGCAGTCAGGTCTAAAATGAATGAGATTGCAAAATAAGCGCAAAACGCACGGGAAATTAGTAGACTCCCGCGTCAGAAAAGAAATCTGGGGGTACAAATAGAAACGTAAGGCCAAAAAGGTCCAACCGGACAGTCAACCAGAGTCAAGTCGCGATACTAAGAGGGCTGTTCACAGTGGCAAAAAGAAGTATAGGAAAAACTGTTACTGTGGAAGCCTACGCTTTTCTCGCAGATTACTCTTTTCGTCGTTGCAGACCCATCAGAGTGAAGCTGTTGTTCTGGCAAGAACCGCTTTACTGGGGGCGGTTGCCAACACCGATGCAGCTACACTAAAATCGCTGGCTGCCACAGACACCCCCCCCCCCCCCCCCCCTGGGCAAGACAAGGTATTTCAGCAGTGCCCGAAACCAAACTTAATGTCCGTGTTTACAAAGCGTAAGTAAAGTCGATGTGCCTCTCGAATTCGGCAACACTAGTTTACAGCATCGATGAGAAATCTCGCCGGCTGCACTATGACTGCCGGCCGGGGGCCTTTAACGTGCGTCACACAGTAGTGATACGTGACCGCGCGCCGTACGATGCTCGTCCAGATTGAAGCGAGCAGGGATGGCAATTGAACCTCGAACGCCTGCGTTTTGTGGTCGAAGCCTCCTGCTTCACGTGCTCCGAGCTGTGGCGCACCAACACACTCGGCCGACGATCCCCCTGAGCAGCGTGCCCTTGAAGAGTTGTGTGCCTCGGCCCAGTCCTATGAGCCGATCACTCGTCCAATGTGGAAGCTGTAACCCTGCAGGCAAAGAAGGTGCTCACGGTTGCAGATTGCGACTCATCTGTGAGCTCAATTGGCGTTAACACATTGGTATTTCAAGGCCTGGGTCCGCAACTGAGTGAAACCTACCCGACATGGGTCCCAGGAAGGCCGCCAGCTGTCGAGGCCTTTAGTGCAGTCTCGCACTGGGCACATCGTCCTGCACATTCCTCTGCAGGGAATGGGGTCTCTTTCTTGGCCTCTTGGCAGGCTGGTCACTTGGTGGGCGTCCGGCTGGCACCCTTTTTGAGCCCCTCGTCAGCCCTGGCCTACGTCGGGCAAGGTGCTTAGGCTGCACCCAAATCTGGCGTTCCCGGCGCCTTCGTCCTGCCGCAGTCGCCTTGAGGCTCAACATGAGGCCCGTGGCGTCGTTGCCATTGGGAACACGGTCCAGCTTGTCCCCCAGACCCTGCAGGATCTCAAGGTACGTTGTGACTTCAGCTACTTCAGCGACGGGATGACTGTCTGCGAGGCTCGGAGGCTCCACGAGAGCAAGCTGTGCCTAGAGGGCGGCGGTCCTGTGCTGCTGGTCAACGGTGCCCTGAACCCCACGACCAGGACTGCACAGCACTGGCACAGCGTGTGGAGCACCACATGCTTTGGCGGTGGCGCCATTGCCCCGCTGTCCAAGCTGGAGGAGAAGGCAACCCTCTACGCAGCTCAAGGTATGCCACGACTTACCACAGTGCTAAGGCCCATTCCTGAGTTGTCACTTTGCCAAAAGAAATATGTTGTCGGTGTATGAGCTTGGGCCACGACATTAGACATGTTTAATTAAGTCTCATTTGAGCAACAAGAAAACAACGAGCTACTTTGATCAACTTCAAGCACGTGCAGCAGTCACAAAGGTACCTATGGAAGACTTTGAATCTCCCTGTGCTCGTGAAGTAAAAACAAGTGATTGAAACTCTGCCAAGGATACTTTCACGTGCTTGAGGTTGGTCAATGTCGGTTGCTGTTGTTCAAGCGGGTCTAAGATATTACAGGACAACTCTAACCGGCAATCATGTCTCGGGTTCACGTAAATTGCATGGCATGCCAAAAGCCGCTGCCTACATTCGAAGTACACAATAGGTAGTTTTCGTGCAGAGTTTCGTAGCCACCTATTTCAACAATAACCAAACTTCTTTTATTTTTCATTACTATTATTTTGTAGCATGCAGGAGCTAATTTTGAGGCATTGAGTGCCTAAAGAAAAAGTGGATAAAAAGAGCCACCGTTTTAGGAAGGCTCTTACACAATACTTTCCAGACACTGGCGTGACGGTGAGCCGGAGCGATAGCAGCACCTGCTGGGCGGTTCTCGTGGTGACCCCGATCATGCAGCGGGCCCAAGCACTGGACGTGGCGAAAGACATCGTCTTCATACACTCCACGTCCTCTTGCTACACGACCAGATGCACCGTCTCGGTGGTGCTCGTGGCAACGATGGCTGGCACCGTCCTCGTCGCAGGGCTAGTCCACAACGAGCAGAGCACCGAGGGGTACCTGACTGCGTTCAAGCTCCTCCGTGACACCCACCCACTTTGGTTTGGGGGCCAGTCGGTAAGTTGGAGAGAAAGATAAACTATAGCATTCTGTATTTAGTTCACATTTAGCAAAAGCTAAAGGACATGACACCTTCATGTTTCAAGGTTCATTTTTGTTATCGTCGCCGAGCAGTGAACACACTAACAAAAACCATGTCTCTGTGGCATGAGTGCAAGCGGCAAAGCCTAGGTTGAGAACAAGAGAATGGAAGGAAATGTTGCAGTACAGGAAATGCTAGGAGCGCCAAAGTGACAGTTCCCGTAAATTGGTATTTTGGGCATAAATGTGTGAAAGAATTACCACGGGAATTTAATATAAGCACGATTGTCCAGTTTTTAGCGTTGTGCCTCATGGTCGGCCACATATGTATTATCGTTTCTCAGGCACCGAACGTGGCGATGACTGACAACTCCAGTGCGGAAAAGGCTGCGGTGCAGGAGACGTGGCCCACAGCGAGGCAGCTTCTCTGCCATTTCCACGTCGCACAGGCGGAGTGGCGCTGGCTGACGGCAGCTCGCAACCGCGTCGACAAGGACCAGAGGCGTCAATTGATGTCGCTCTTCCAGGAGGCAAGTTTTGTTTGTAACGGGGGCACTTGCGCAACATTCTAGGGTTCTGAGGAGTGAGGAAGAAGGTGATATCGGGTCTAGCAACACACCTCAACATCGGTTGCGCCAGCAGAGTGGCATTTTCATTGTAATGTGTCTGTGGGAGTCTGGCAGGTGCTGGCCGGATCTCCATTAGAAGATTCTCAGGTACAATGACCAACCGCAGGTGATGTACGCCGACAGTGAAGAGAAGCTGGAAGCTGCAACTGCCCAGCTGAAGCTTCAACCGCACCAGGCCTTCGTGGCACGGGTGGAGGCCTTCCTTGGGAGACGGGAGGAGTGGGTGCTGCTCTTCCGTGCCAACATCACCACACGGGGGCACAACACGAACAACTTCGCTGAGGCCACCATCCGTGTCCTGAAGGACATGGTTCTGAACAGGACGGAGGCCTTTAACGCGGTGGCACTGGTGGATGCGGTGGCCGTGGTGTGGGAGCGGTACTTCGAGAGCCGCATCCTCCGCCATGCCCACAGTCGTGTCGCCGGTCACCAGCTGGAATACAAGTGGCTGTTCAGCAGGATGCCACAAGGTGCAGCAGACAACATCAAGCCTGTGGGCGACAACGTCTATGCGGTGCCCAGTTCCACCAACAACGGCGTGGTGTACGAAGTGTCGCCAAGCTTCGGAGCGTGCAGCTGCCCAGTCGAAAAACAAGGGGTGTTTTGCAAGCATCAGGCCCTTGTGCACGAGACCTTTGGAGGGTTGTTTCCCAATGCCCCCCCTTCGAGCACGGGGGATCGTCACCGACTGGGAAAGTTGGACTTGGGAGACACGTGTCCGTTGCAAAATTTTTTCATGCCTTTTTGTGAAGGGCAGCAGTCGTCAAAAGAGCCAGACGTGGCCAGCTGTACCGCCCAGGCCTCGGAAGGCCAGCACATTGCCGAAGCCAGTGACATGGCAGAAGCCCCCGAGCCCTCCACTTCAGCTGTGGCGTCACCGGCTGTGCAGGGACCTGACCAGGCTCAGATTGCCCAAGTATGTGTGCTCTTTCATGTTCGTGCTCACTCCAGTTCTTTGTTTCTTTTCTCGGCGATCTGAATACACAGCAGAGGCTGAAAAAAACTTTCTGTCGGTCACCGGTAGTAAACTTGTAGAACACAAACACTTCTTGTAGGTCATACTAGGAGGTGCACTAGTGCAGTGCCTGGAATTTTGGGTGGTACATATTTCCTGGCTGTTGCCAGCCACGCATTCATGTTTGCCGTACTAAATGAAAACTGATGATTGTTGCATAATTGTTTCGTTTCTACAGGGTGTTTGGTCCAGTCTAAAATGTGAAAGCAACTTAGCAGATGAGTGAAGCTCAGAGAGCCCGCTTTCACTGTTTTAGCATGGATATATATGCCGAGACGCTCCAGGTATTACCGTGATCAATCTTAATGTCCGGCATATGGGTATGACTGGCCTGGTGTGTTGCTCACTGGCCTACAAATGGCAGGACTCATTTCCTAAGTGGCACCAATGTCTGGCCAGAATCGCAGTCGTGCAACTTTACTGCAATGTCAAGCAAGTGTGCTTGCAAAACGCACATGTGTACCAATTGAAAAAAAGAAAGAAAAGAAACAGGCGTTTTTAGTGGTTGTTTGTAGCCTCAAAGTCTGAACCTTCACCACAACATGGGTGTTGACAACAATGCCGTGGGCTTCCTGCAAGTTCAAACTATAGTTTGTTTCACATTCTGAGGCAGCAAATCTAGAGCTAAAAGCACAAACATGTTACCCTAAAAAGAGCTTGTACTCCACAAGCGTTCATGCCTTGCAGGGGTGCCAAAACCTTGAGGCTCGCCCTTCCTTGTAGCTCCTGCTATTCTCGCACTTAAAGTGAGACAGAGTATGGACAGGAGGTAACTTGCTCACCTGCTTGCCTCACCGCTTTCTGTGCAGGCACGAGAACAAGTGTACCAGCGTCTGGAATCGAGCTTGCAGCACCTGCACGCCATGAACGAGGACAGCGCAACGTACCTTGAGATCCTGCAGGGTCTTGGGGACGAGCTGGACCGTGTGCCCAATGGCAACGACGCCACCGGCCTCAAGTTGAGCCTCAAGGCGACTGCGGCAGGACGAAGGCGCCGGGGACACCAGATCCGGGTGCAGCCTACGAGCTTTGCCCGACGTAGGCCAGGGCTGACGAGGGGCTCAATAAGGGTGCCAGCCGGACGCCCACCAAGTGACCAGCCTGCCAAGAGGCCAAGAAAGAGGCCCCATTCCCTGCAGAGGAATGTGCAGGACAATGTGCCCAGTGCGAGACTGCACTAAAGGCCTCGACAGCTGGCGGCCTTCTTGGGACACATGTCGGGTAGGTTTCACTCAGTTGCGGACCCAGGCCTGGAAATACCAATGTGTTAACGTCAATTGAGCTCACAGATGAGTGGCAATCTGTAACCGTGAGCACCTTGTTTGCCTGCAGGGTTACAGCATCCACATTGGACGAGTGACCGGCTCATGGGATTGGGCCGAGGCACACAACTCTTCAAGGGCACGCTGCTGAGGGGGATCGTCGGCCGAGTGTGTTGGTGCGCCACAGCTGGGAGCACGTGAAGCAGGAGGCTCGGACCACAAAACCCAGGCGTTCGATGTTCAATTGCCATTCCTGCTCGCTTCAATCTGGACGAGCATCGTACCGGCGTGCGGTGACGTATCACTACTCTGTGACGCATGTTAAAGGCCCCAGGCCGGCAGTCATAGTGCAGCCGGCGAAATTTCTTATCGATGCTGTAAACCAGTGTTGCTGAATTCGAGAGGCACATCGACTTTACTTACGCTTTGTAAACACGGACATTAAGTTTGGTTTCGGGCACTGCTGGCATACCTTGTCTTGCCCAGGGGGGGGGGGGGGGGGGGTTGTCTGTGGCAGTCAGCGATTTTAGTGTGGCTGCACCGGTGTTAGCAACTGTCCCCTGTAAAGCGGTTGTTGCCAGAACAACAGCTTCGCTGTGATGGGTCTGCAACGGCGAAAAGAGTAATCTGCGAGAAAAGCGTGGGCTTCCACAGTAACAGTTTTTAATATACTTTTTTTTTGCCACTGTGAACAGCCCTCTTTGTATCGCGACTTGACTCTGGTTGACTGCCCGGGCTGAACTCTGTGACTAAAACGCGCTTCTTCGAGGTGTCCATTGTGTAAAAATTTGCACGCGACTTTAGCATGCTTCCATTCAACAGGCGAACGCGTACCTGTGCAACGAAGAACGGGGTTTCTTTCATGACTTTGCCCCCTTGCGGTTGCAGTGGAACTGTGTCCCTTACCTTTCCTTGTTTCTGGATCTGGAGTTGCTGGCTGGCAGCTGAGTCTGTTGCCAATGCGAGAGTGTAGGCACAGTTGAAGGTGATGTTCCCTTCCACTAGCAAACATTGTTGAAGGTGGGAATCCTTGATCCCACAAATTAATCGGTCCCTCACCATCACTAGGAGCAGTAGCACAGTGGAGAATGCTCTCGCTGGTGCTTGCGGGGCATGTCGAGTCTCTCGCGATGAACTGGCATTTGACACGGGCATGGCTGTCGTGGCTGTTGTCGGGGTGGGTGTGGTCGGCGTGGCCGTCACTGTGCCGAAGTGGCAGTCAGCAGCAATTTTTTGCAGTGCGGCCACATACTCGGAGATGGAACCTGTCGGTGTTTGGATTGTTTCGTTGATAGAATTTGAACCGACTGAGCAGTTCCACCGGCTTGGGGTCATAGTGTTCATTGAGGAACTTGATTATCTCCTCAAACTCAACCTCTGAAAGCTGTTTGGGTGCGAGCAGGGCTCATACAGTGTCGTAGGTTGATTCAACGTAGGACATCAGGAGGATTGCTCGCTTCTTTGTGGAGCTTGTGATGTTCTTGGCCTCGAAGAAAAATTTGAGGCGTTCCAAACACTAACTGCAGTTCCCACCGGGAGAAAACTTTAGAGTCTATCCGTGATGAGCGGAGTCGTCCATCCTCAGGGGTCGAGAAACTTCCTCGTCGTCGATTAAATGCATACTGGATTTTAATGCGTTTCAATAATGAGTTTCGGTTAAAATAACAGAACAGCGGGCTGGACGTTGCGACATTCATTGAGATAGTTCTCTCTTTGTTCGCCGTCTCCTGCTGCGAACAATACTTGATCCGAGCGAGCGAAGCGGGCCGAGGGAGTATCGTCAATGGGACTTTGCACGCTGTTCATGCAAGTGTTGCTGCCGGATATGACATTCAACACTGTTTACAATTGGTACTTGCAGTGAGGGTTATAAAGTCTGACCAGTTGACTCAGCGTACACAGCCAAAGACACTTAGACTTATGAGGAACGCTGCCAGTGCGGTGACGCGTCACCGTGATCTCAAGGTGGCTCATTCAGAGTGGGTGTGAAATTACAATAACCCTTCCTGGATGCCCACTTCTCAGCAGTGCTGGCTACATTGACAGCTTTCTCGCACCTTGTCGACTTCAGCGCCACACCTTGGTCGTATACCAAGCCATTCCATAGCGTTACGGGGAACTCTCGTGACCAAGAGCGTATTAAAAGGACTGTGTTGCAAGTTATGTCAACATTTGCTCTGCTTTTGACAGAGAGTGTGACTCCCGTTTCAAGATTCGATTAATGATGCGTTTACAACCTCCACATAGCCAGATCTTGCCATTTTACTTCTCCACGAGTGCAGCTGGCGTAGCCCATGCAGAGTTCTGCAATGGGGGAAAAGTTCCTTGTGTCACGAGTTACGTGATGTTTGGCTCAAGTGCCAAAGGAACAAATCGAGGCTTGTGATATTTGAGTATGAAGTTTGGATTTAGCGCGAAAGTGCGGAGCTTAATGAACACTTGGAATCGGAATGAGCAATGGTGGCTCACTCTACTTTTCCTTTAACCGCGTGGAAAAATTGACACTTCCCAGAACTACAAACTTACGTTGTGAATACGTTCGGAAAGCGGTTTACGTTTAAGTCTCTGCAGCCGTTCCAAGATGACACATTCTCTTCAGAACAATTACGGACTAAGCAGTTCTAGAGTCCACTTCTATGCAGATGGGAATATCATTTAGTTGAACTTCAACAATTTCCATTCCGGTTCGATAAAGCTAAGGCTCTGCCTTTGATCCGTCTTATTCCAGACGATGACTGGTTCCCGCTTCCGGAACGTGGTGCTTGGATTTGGCCAACTACCGACGGCATGCACGTATCATGTGCCTCTTTCCGTCCCAGAAATGGCACGTTCAAAATTGTAGCTACTTGCGTCGTGCACAACATTTTGATGCCAACGTTATCCAGCTGTACTCGGGACATGTCTTCACTGCGCCAGGGTTGTGGCTTGGCATTGATGAACCGTTTGATGCCGTCTGTGGGTCGTGTTTGTCAATGTGGCAAACCTCTGCCACTTCTGGAGCCCGGAAGTCTGGGGTCTCTCGTGTAAGGTTTGTGGCGTACTCCGCAGCAGTCACAAGTTGTTGTGGCCTAGCAAACGAGATTTGACATTGCAAGGTGGTGTGGCTGAACGACTTCCTCGTATACACCATTAACCAACCGGCCACAAAACATCTTGTACAAGAATGTCTACTCGCAGTGCTGAGCGACATGACGCAGCTCAGTAATGTAGTCGGGCACAGACTTGTCTTCAGCACTTGTTGAGCATTATCCGGTGACCAGTTACCAGCGTCCTTAGCCCCAAGGTTCCTTTTTTGCTAGCATCTCTAAAGATACTTGAAAAGCGGAGAAAAAAAAAAGATTGAAAGAGTGGTGTACACGAAGGGTTTACATGCGCGGCTGAAGACTGCACGCTTCATGCTGTCGTCCACGATCTCATCAGCCGGCAAGTAGAATTGGGTCCAGCTGCTCTCTAACGTGTTTTCATTCTTCTGTTGTCGATGCTCATTGCCACATGTTATGTACAAAGGCAAAAACTACATCCATTTAAACCGTCTAGATTAATGAAAGGAAATACACAGCTGCTCGTTCGAACAGATACAGTTGCTCCATTTCAAGGCTTGTTGGGTGTGATTTCGAATCCCACACGAGTTTTCAGATCTCTGCTCATTTTGAAGTCGTGTTAGTTTTGGGCTTGCGCACACAAGTGTGATGCGAGATTCTCCTACAACATCCGATATGCTGCGAATTAAGTAAGAACAGAAGAGGTTTATTTATTGCTTACAATTGGTGTTTACAGCGGAAGCATCACTAGTTCAGGCTGTTTCACACCTGCCACTGCTTACGACAGGAATGCCGCGAAACCGGTTTTAAGTCTCTTGTGACTGCGTGACTGGTCAGCCTCATGTGCCTCGTACATTTCAGGCGACATGGCCGTTTGCTTTATCCTAGTTCTTGGGAGAAACTATGATTTGAATTTGTCAACTTCTTTTAATCTTTATGTATACTGTTGTTTTTCTGTGTGAACTTGCCATTTTGCTTTATAGCTAATGGCCATACTGTTCCAGCATCGTCACATTGTTCATTTTTGCATGTATGTGCCTCATGTAAGGTCTTTGGTTGTTTTAAAGGTACTGAGGAAATAACATTCTTTGAAACCAGCACTGCAGTGGAATAATATATTTAATGGGGCGAAACAAAAACATCCCGAGTTCAAAGAATGCACTTTTGTTGTTGTTTTCTTCTCTTCATATAGTTCCACTGGGCATGCGTATCGTCATCTGCGTACCTCCACCACGAAATGTTCTCCAATGGCACGAGTGTTTCTAACAGTACTAAGCTGATCCCTTTACGACTCCCCAAATTTGCGGTTACATAGCCACATTCATTTTGGGTCGGGAGAGCCGCGGCGCCGCTGGAAGGCAAGCACGAAGACCTGTGTCGTCGCGAGTAACGGTGATGCGATGACAGCGTACAGGCGAAATAAAAATGCTGGCAATACTTCAAATTGAGCTTGTGGGTCAGCGTAAGCGTTCGTGACGACGTAGCATATTTAGGAGCACATTTTCGTATCAAAAAAAGGCAAGCGTTCATGCACGTCATGGTTCACATCCGCCGCGTCGCCGACAAACCTGCTCAGCAAGAATAAGGTCTACACCAGCGGTACGCGTTGGTGGTAAGCGACGTAAGCGACGAGTAGGGAATGCTAAGGAGAAAAGTACTTGCGCCTTTTACGCACTCCAGTGAAGCACGATGTGAGACGTCGCATAGTTGCGTTACTAAGTGCTCAGTCCCTCGCGGCACCGCGTCCGCAGCGGCTCAGCCACTGTGGCCTCAGCCGCGACTGCGTCGACCGCGTAGGATTCGCGTTTCAAGCGTCTCAGACTTCAGCCGCCACTGCACCGACCGCGTAGGCCTCAAGTTTCAGGCGGCGGCCGCCATGTTTGCCTTGCCAAAGCAGCGCGAGTGACGTCATGTCACGTGACATTTCACAAACCAATAAAACAACTAATTTTAATTTAACCGGAAGTAAGGTCACGTCACGTGACATTTTGCAAAGCAATGAAATAGCTGGTTTTGAAGCGGAAGTCACGTAATGTCACGTGACATAACGGGATTTATTACCGGAAGTGACGTCATTTCATGTGACAAGGGGGCGTGGCCAGGTGCTGTACGGGATATCGTTTGCTTATACGCTGCCCGAGCTCTACAATGTCTTATGTTTTAGTAGAATTTCTACTCGACAAGACACAGCCTGTTGTGAGTTCCGACGATGTAAGGGACTTTAGCGGTGGAGTTGAAGACAACAAGGTGTACCAGGTCTACTGGGCCGGAGACGCGCGGACAAAAGGATCGTTCTACGACGCGAAAGTACTCTACATGGCAGGTGAGTAGAACTGAAGTACGGCGAGTGATGTACGAGTGCTTTGCATAACATGCCGAAGGCTTAACTGCATTTGCAGTCGAAGCATCTCGTATAAAACAAATGGTGAAATCGAGTTTCCAAAGCGGGGTTAAGGTGTCCGATTTGTACCCAGGCAGCACACAATATTTGAGCGATATTCGCCTGGGGTCGGGAAAGTCGTGTGAAGATTGCCGATTTTTCCGTTGTATTGGGAAAATTGTGCCGGTATCAATTCGATTCTGCCGATGTCGATAGAATATCTGTTATATTGCGGCGACGCAACTATGGTATGTATGGTACACGATCCGTGTTTTTCCCTGAATATCGTTTTTGAAACGGCAATAACTGCGCAGTATTAGGCATTTTCCGCCGATTCGAAAATGATATTGAAAGAAAGCCGCTACCATTTTGACAAGGCCGATGTCCACAGAATATCTGTTATATTGCACCGACGCTAACAAGATAACGACGATTGCACGAATATTGTTGTATTTTTCCTCCCAAAATCCTTTTTAGTTCAATCTCACGTGACCAGCCTCGCTGGCGCCTTGGAAAGCAAACTTGGAAAGAGAGAGGGAGAGACAGTTGTGACGTATCCGTCTTTGGTTAATCCTTCGAAACAGGGCGCTCGGGCCCCTCGCAAGATCCGGTTAGGTGCGTGCGCACGGGTGTGTGGGTGTGTGTGCTTGTTTCAAGAAGCAAGGGGCAACTGGCGGTGACTCATGGCAATCGCGACATGCTTCGGAGAAGGGGTACCCCCCCCCCCCCCCCCCTCATTTCGGACGTGACAATCTGCTGGCCTTCTCCCCCTCACCACGAGCAAGAAAAGAACCACGTTGCTCAAGTTAACGGAAACAGGTGAGGGACATTCCAGCAGAGCCTCCAACTGAAAAGCTCGCAAGTTCTCACCACCTTTTCTGCGGGGGAAATGGAGGAGCCCCGGAGGGAAAGAAAAAGGAATGAGGAACGGCGCCAGGGGCTGGGCGTACGGGACGGTGCGGAGACCAGGAGGCAGATTTTATCCCCTCTGTATCCCCTTTGTCCGTCGATGTCTCGATGCCTGGAGGTAGCGAGACATCGACGGAGAGAGGGGATATTGAGGAAAAGATGATTTCCAACGTCGTGGGAACTCGACGCGGCTTCTCCGAGACGACCAGATCTGCGAGTGCTTGCCGGGTAGTTTTTTTTTTAATTTTTTGTTCGCTTGATACTACGCCATTTGCGTGGATTCGCGGAACAAGTCCTGCTAGGGTGTAGGCCCGTTTGTCATGTGCGCATTCATCATAGGCCAACTGGTAACAGGCCCGTTCGTCACAGCGGAACATTCGTCATAGGGCAATTTGTCCCGAGGAAAGTTTGTCACTGTACGAACCGGATATTTGAATTTGCCCAACATACATTCACCTGGCTGTGCATGCAATAGAGATTAATACGGTATATTTCATTTTTACTGAAGAGAGGGAACATCCAAACCAGTCATTTTTGTACTTCGAAAACAACAGGTTTAATGAGCAAAATAAGAACAAATTAAAAAGCGGTATTCCCAGCAGCCGTCCCCAAGGTTTCAAGACGATTGCGACCATTAAAGCGGCTTACAATGATTTGAAAACGCCGGTTGCAGTCGGCGTGCTTCTTGGACACCCTCGAAGATGTCATGCCGCCCTCTGCTTGAGCCAGCTTCATCTCCGTCAAGGATAAAAAGAACACACAGACACGCTCATGCAGAAAGCGTTTTGAGGGGGCAATGTACTGAAATCATGAGCCACAAATGCAAAAATGCACTACAGAAAACGTCCAAGTTCTCAAAGGAATATGTCAGTTCTTACGTGCAGTCCCCGCGGAGCCACGCTTCTATGCTGTTGTTCGTCCTTGGCCTTTCTGCTAGTGTTGATTCTCTGACTGACCAGACCAGAGGAGGGAAGGTGGCCAACGACAAGCCGTTCCGACGGGGTCTCCCGATATACACGTCCTCGACGTAGTCCGCCACGAGTGAGGCATCGGTGTAGAAAACCTCGAGAAGGTCCTTGGAGGCCTCAGGAATGTCGGCGATTGGCAAGAAGGCCAATACTTAAAGCATTCTCATATGAAAATCAACAAAATTGAAGTAACCAATTGGCTTACCTGTTGACAACAATAAGACATATAAATAGAATGCCGCATACCAGAACAGCAAACTCTTCATCTGAATTGTAGCGACTCTGGTGACCGCTGGAGCACACCATCCTATACACTGACTGGGATAAGTAAAAAAGCATCCCTGTATAGTTGATAGCCGCTATCTTGAAGTTCATTTAAGCCACCTCAAGGCAGTTGGCCCCCCATCTAACTCAAAACGACGTCGAAAAACCTTAAAAAAAGGGAACATATATTGAAGTATTTGAACAGATATCCAATAATAGGACCACCAAGCGTTTCGTTTTATACGTTTATCAGAGCTCTTGAATGCTTACCTTCTGTAGGTAGCTTCAGATTTGTTGGCAGCAAGCCGTTAACCATTAGCACTACCACGCCATTGACTGTGGCATGCTCCATGTACAGTTAGTAAAACTGCCGGGGTCACTTTAAAGGTCCCGTCCGCGAACCACCTAGTCGCCTGAGCCAGACAGCTCAACTTGCGCTCCGTAGCAAAGATCAGAGGCCAGATTCACGAAACGATCTTACGCCAAAAATTTTCGTAAGACAAAACTTAAGAACAAATCCGTATTCACGAAACGAAGTTTTCGTAAGTTTTGCGCAGGTTACGACGAAATCCTACGACAGCTCCGAAGCTGTCTTACGCACTTCTTACGAATAAATCAGCATGGCCGACAGCGTCGCTCTACGAGAACAACGGATGTTTATTTTTCTACGTGCGCTTCTCACGCGTCCCGACTTCAAGCAGCAAGAAACAAGTAAAAAGTACTTGAAACAGACCACGACGAACGAACAAGAACGCTGGATCTACAGACACCCGGGGAAAACTCCAAGGGCCACGAGTACGGACTCCGACCGATCGGCAGATAGGCCTAGGAGGCACTCCGACTCGGCGCAGCGATGATCTGACGGTCCTTGTCGAAGACCGTCTGCCCACGACCGGCTGGCGTGCTGAATGGAATATGCCCGCGCGACCCTTGTGAACCCTTCCCGTATATAGTTTGATCGCTGACCTCAATTCTAGATTAAGAGGTCAATCTCTTCCTCTTGTCATCTCCTTGTTTTCTGAGGCAACGGTGACGAACGCTGTCGTCGAAAAGGGGCTCTCATCGATTCTTACTCTGTTTTGTGTGATATCAAGCTCAAATAAACGCCGTATGGATTACCTTCGCAACATGGTATGTACAATTTGTTATTAGTATTCCATTTTATTCCGACACGACTGCACCTCACAGTTGATCGCTGTAACAGTTCGCGGGTCGCGATGCCGGTCCAACCTTTCTTCGCCGGGTGTCACGTCAGCATCGAGTTGCAATTGTAAAGGATCGGTCCCGAAGCGCTTATCAATTCGCGGTCCAACAGCGCAAATCCAGCACTTCGATCAAACGCGCGCGTCCATTCCGTAGTGTGAACAGGCATTTACGTGGCTCTTGCTTACACTGTCATAGTTCAAACGTATCTTTTTTAACGTCGGCTCGCTCCTGCATCTCCGAGGTCGCAAAAAACGCCGCGGCAATTTGTTCCCATCTACGTCGCTCTGCAAACGACTGCGGGCCGTCTTTTACCAACGATGACAGTTGTGTTGACTTGGTAGCGATCGAGTTTGTAGCAGTCAATAGGGATGGTTACGCATCCCGGCCTCGGCATTCCGCCGAGTTTAAATCGTGTTAGCGTCGACATATCACTGCACGGATACGAACCCCAGACCAGCGGTGGCAGAAAGGCTGCCTGTGTTTGTTATGAAAAATCCACGTGCTCCGAACGGCTCCGAACAAATGCCGAGCTCTCCGATTGGTTGTTCGTGCTGCCGAAGACGCCTTCGCCATAGCAACAGCACCGGTAAGTTTTAGTTTTTCCGTACGACAACGTCGCTTTCCTCCTCTCACTTAAGAACGCGTTCGTGAATACCGATTTCTCCTCTTCTTACGATGTTCTTAACTTACGAACTTCTTAGCTAAGTTGTCGTAAACTAAGAAGCTCTTCATGAATCTGGCCTCAGGATTCTTTCGCTGTCGCCCTCTCCGCTATCGTAGAGGAGAAAGGAATGTCCTTCGGCTGTGGTTTGCATGCAGGTAAAACAGTCATTATTATCAGAATATGTCGCGCACTGTGATTTTGCGCTGCAGTACACTTTACCTTGAACTCTGTGGAAATTCGTATGTCGGCTCTGCAAGATGATACGCTGTAGTCGCAATTCGCCCGCTGTCTTTGCTTGCAGATTGTGCGCCGAAGTGTTGACGGTGCGGGAATCTGCGATGCTGTGTCGTAACTGACACAGGCAAACGCAGCCAGAAGTATTTGGTGTGGTACTAGACGGCCTTCCACTGAAATAAAGGACATTTGTGAACTTCTTTAGGGGGGAAAATGAGAGCAGGAACAGAGTTCAGTACATACCAGCCTTTTCCTTCATCTGATGACGAACCCCAAACACGTTTATCTCGGTGGGGTCAAATGCATGCGTATGGTCTCTGGAATAAGAGATTATACGAGTCTTGGCGGTGATCGCTGATTATTTTAGTTTTACAAACTCCTCTTCGCCGGCAGGCCCAATACAACGTAGTTTTATTAACCTTAATGCAAGTGTAGGACTGTTCTTCGTGAAGAAGCATATCGCCACCTCTCTTAGTATTAACTACCTCCATTTAGAAATCGAGAGTGATATTTTATTAATCCGAGGGCAACCGGCATGGCAAGCCCTAAAACGGGGCAAAAAAAAAAGTTGCGTTCGGTGGGTTTTTTCC
Organism: Ixodes scapularis; assembly: GCF_016920785.2. NCBI lineage: Eukaryota > Metazoa > Arthropoda > Arachnida > Ixodida > Ixodidae > Ixodes > Ixodes scapularis. Next base: position 30,759 of record NW_024610123.1, on the reverse strand, counting down.
AATTGTGAACTTTATGTTCTCGAATGTCTTTTGTTAGAAAGGTGACCACGATAAGGGCAACATGTAGGTTAAAGGCTACATGTTGCCTTGTCTTGGGGTCATTGGTACATGCGTTTGTTTCCCGTTCGTACAGTAGCCAACCTCACTGACCTTGTACGAATTTGGATAAGTTACCCCCTTTCCTAATTTTCCTAAGAAAGCAAGATAGAAAAAGAAACGTCTAACATTCTTGAAGTCATACTGTGACGAACTGTCAGCGTGACGAATCATCCTATGACGAATGTTCCGCTGTGACAAACGGGCCTGTTTCCAGTTGCCCTATGACGAATCGACATGTGACGAATGGGCCGTATCCCGTCCTGCTACTTTTTGAGTGCATGTGTGGCAACTTGGCAACTAGTCAACGATGACACTGGTCATTATCGATAGACCCCTCTCTCGGCAAAGAGACTTCTTGGAGTCCGTGTTCAAATGTTTTCATAGCGGATAGAGCGGGATGTATGGATACGATATACAGGTGAGAGACAACTTATTTACGGATTTTCTTGGTCATGTAAGACGCAAGCCAAGTGCTGCAGTCAATTTTTTATTTAATCTTGTGATAGAATGGAATCTTGTTCTTCGTCGTTATCCGCGTGCAATAATATAAAACGTAATCAGTTCGCGGTCTTGTGTGATTATACGAGCATCGCAAGCTGATTTGCCGACCCCATAATGTCACTCGATCGAAAACACATTAATTTTGCCACGTGGCTGGGGTATAATGCAAGAATTCAGTGACTGCACGCGAAGACGGCCGCTTACATGATCGTAAATGGCACTTGTGTAGCTGTGTCCGCGTCGACTGCGTCTACCTGATTTTTAACAATTAATGATCTGTTTTGCTGTATCCAATCACTGTGTGTCTCGCCATTTTGCCGAATTATTTACGCAGTGTCTATTCTGCCGGCAGCCGGCAGAATAACCGGGGAAAAAAAGTGCCGGCAGTAGTCGCCTATTGGGTCTCGTATAAAACGGATTGTAAACACGCTTACTCTAAGGTGTAGATTAGCTCAGTGGGTAAGATGTGCGCTTCATACACAGCAGGATCTGAGTTCAATACCCCCAGGGAAGTTTTTTTTTCCTTCGGAATTTTGTTTTTTCTTTAGGTATTAGGCGATATTTACGACATATCTCTTTTAGAATTAACACTGAAAAAAAATCAAAAAAACACGAATGTTGTTGACGAAACACTTCCTTTTTGGGGGTGAATGGAGGACAGCGGGGCTTGGGCCGGCCGGCACGCCGCCACGATGCGGTGGTACTGGTGGGCCAATTAGGTCAATATATTTCTAATGAGCAGTCGCAGACTTTCGCCGCTAAAGGAGGGGGAGGGGGGGGGGCTATGTTAACGAGCTTCCCACTGATACACGCGCCGTCCGAAACTGCCGGCATTTTTTCTAACGGGCGACTGTGCCGGCTGCCGGCACAATAGCTCACCCAAAATACAAATTTCATTATTTTACCGGCAGGTGTCACGTGACTTCAGGCAGCCAATGGGAGGTGACTGCCAGTAGACTTTCGGAAAAATTATTCTGCCGGCTCCCGGCAGAATAGACACTGCCAATTATTTATGTATAAAACATGCATTTCTACAGCAAGAATCGCGTGACTCAACGTTTTCGACTTAAAACAATCACATTTTTCCATTGACGTCTTTTACGCATACCTCGTGCCATTTCGTACCGATTATTTAGCGGTGTAATGCTTTTCCCGTGTAATAAAATGTTTTCTATACCAGTTGCTATGCGCAGCATTCATTTTAGCTAATAAGGCGCACGTTTCGACAGTCGATTTGCGCGCGTCGCCTTCGCTTCGTCGCGCGCCCCCGATGGCCTTCCGTTGCGACGTCAAGAGAAGAGCGCTACGGTCTTGTTTCTAGGAGCTGGTGGTTAGTGTGCTGTGGGGCTGATGTTTGTATGTGCCGTGTATGTGTATGCGCTTAGTGTATATGCTCAGCTGATGCTTGTGGTATGCGTAATGTATCTACATGTGTGTTTAATAAAGGTGCCAAAAAAGCCCGAAGCGTAAAGGTGGCGTGAGAAATTAAAAATATTTTTTACCAGATAAATTGGGCGGTGTCTGTAGTCCGTGCAACTCGAGAAGGTAGAACGAGGCTAAGACGGGCCAAGGAGAAGAAAGAAGACGGAATGTTAAAGAGGGCAGGAGGTCTCCCTCTCTCTCCTCTGCAGCATTCCGTCTGCTTCCTCCTTTCCTGCCCATCTTACCTCGCCTTACCATCCAAGTACTCTGTAGATATACGTGCGATATCTGGCGGGTGCTCGGACGACACTGCTAGTACAAAATTGAAACTCTCGACCCCCGGCGGATACTCAGCTAACGATCTAAGTACTCTATAGGTACACGCTCGATATCCAGCAGATGCTCAGACGACACGCCAACTCGATTGACATACGCGGTACCCGATGGGTACTGAGCCGACGCTCCAAGTACTCTATGGATATACTGGCGATACCCGACGGGTACTCCGACAACTCGATTGACCTTGGATTAACACGCGACGTCCGGCGTGCACTCAGCCGACGCTGCTAGTACTCTACAGATATACTCGTCGTCCGGTGGGTACTCAGCCTGGCGGTGGCGGTACTCGAGTGATATTGTGCTGGTACTGCCCCGCTTTTGAAATGATATTGTCTAGACATCGTGTGGATGGAAAGAGCCGTATATTCTGAGTATTTGCCAACAATATTGTGCAGATACTCGCCTAATATTCTTGTGCCGCTTGGGTACGCAAGTGGTCGAGGATTCGATCTGCGGTGGTCCTGCTTTTTTTTTTCTCGGACATTTTGTTTTACCGAGGCATTTGGCGATATTTCTGAGTGCGTATAGCTTTACTCTTATATAAATGCTGCCCTTGTTGATGAAATTCCCTTGGCAGTGGCAGTCACACGTCTTCTGATGGACCATCAGATGACGTCTGATGGTCCATCACGTTCCACCAAGGCTGCTGACTGGCGGTCAGTGTCCCAAATTACGTATCTTGATGGAATTTTCAATAGGCCAACACGGGCAAACCACCACCATCCCGCCACGAAAATCATAAAAGAAAAAAAACTCAACAACGCCGACGTCGTGATTGATCACTACGCGCCCGGAGACCAAGAAATGGAAACGGGGTCGTCAGAAATGACCCCGTCGGCGGCAACAGCTGCCCAAAATCATTCCCCAAGTGGGCTTTCCTCTTGCTCTGATAGTGCTGCCGCGGCCTCAACGTCGCTGCTCACCTTCACAGCTAACAGAGAAAAGAACACTAACAACGATCACAACTCGCCCCACCCATGGGTGACAAAGCTTTTGAAAAAGCGGCCGAGAGAGCACGCCTCGGCGCAAAATCCAACACACGCGCCGTAGACTCCCCGCCTACACCCCAGACACAAGAGAACCACATAATCACACTGCATCCAAAGACCAAGACAGACGTCACAACTCTTCCCGGAAAAGGGCTAATGGAGGCCATCACCGCCTCCGTCAAGCTCGCACCGGGTACGGTCTCCATTAAAACCATAAACGAAACTAACACAATAACCATCATGCTAAACTCCGAGGCCACCGCCCAAACCCTTCTTGGCATTACCGAAATACATATCACTGGGAAACCCCCTCTACCCATCTAGGCGAACAAGACAGTTGGCGACCACCAAATCCTCGGTGTCATCTCTGGCATCCACCAGGGAGAAGACAATGTTTCACTGTTGGCAGGCCTGGAGACAGAGGGGACTGTGGTAGTGGCAGCTCGGCCGATGAGCCGAGGAGGCAATATTGCACTTATCACCTTCCGGGGAGCCCATCTACCCAGACACGTCTGGTGCAGGCGCAGCGTCTTGTAGGTGTACCCGTACAGGGCACGAGCTAGACCTGCGGCAACTGTCATAAGATCGGCCTCAAGCCGGACATCTGTCCAGAACGCCAGGTCTATTCCACGTGCGGCAAGCCCCACGAAGAGACAATGGACGACCAAGGAAACCTGACCTGCCCTTCCCCCATCCCTTTCTGCCTAATGTGCCGAAAGAATTGAACCTGGCTACAGAGAAATACTGCTCAAGGACACTTGATATTCTCTGCAAACTTCGAGAGGCAACGCGACGGCGTGCCTCTCCTCCGCGGTCTCAAGACAACTCAAAGCGAAAACGACAAGACTACCGCAAGAAGCGGGGAGACGGTCAACAGCCTTCGCACCAGCTAACTCCTCCTACAACGATTACCATCGACCCTGCCACGCTGCTCCAGCTCTTCACGGTCATCGCTACCCAGATGGGCACAGCCGTACAGAGCAACCCTTACCCCCCAGCATGGAAGTACACCTTACTCAAAGGAACTGCCGAAATTTGCGGCTACGTGTCGCAGAACTCAAAGCCAAGCATCATAACAAACCACATGAACGCCGAGACGCCTACCTACTGCAAAAAGTCTACTGTACCGCCGTCAAGCTGACCGGCTATAAGCCCTACGCAAATCCCTCGATAACCGTCCGTTAGGGCGGGCCAGTTCGGAGGCCGTGACAGACAAGCCAAGGCCTACCTCAAATAACACTGGCCGGAGCACAAGATCGACATACAACAATGGCGCACGGAACATCAGGAATTGGTAGCCGTCCGAACTACCCAGCAAGAGATTCCTGTCATTCTGGTGTCCGTGTATTACCGACCTCGGGTTCCGTCAGTGAACCCAGGGACCACGGATGGATTGCGCACCTCGACGGCCTTTACCCAAAAGAGCAGAAGATAGTCGGGGGAGACTTCAACCTCCAACACACAGCGTGGGGCTACGCCCAGGACACCTCGGCAGGCCAAAATCTTTTGGATGAGATGACCCACCACCGTTACACCCTGATGAACACCGCCCGGAGGAAGACACCGCTGAGCTGCAACGCTCGGCAGAAACACACCACCCCAGATCTCACCTGGACAAACAGCCCACACATGGCCAACCACACCTGGAAGCCGGAGGCCGACACTCTCAGGAGCGATCACCTACCCATCAGCATAGTCCTGGCTCTCAACGGATCGGCGGCCTCCAAGCCCGGGAAAGGGCTCGCACATGTCGTGAACTGGGATCTGCACTGGAGCAAACTCCGAAGCAGCACAGCACCAACGGTCTTCGAGTCCATCAAGGAGGCCCTCCTAACCGCGACCACGAAGAAACAAATAAAGCTCGACACTTCCACCCCTGACCTTCACCTGTTGAATCTCTGGGCTCGGCGGCTGAGGGCTCTACAAGGCTACAAAAGAGGCCCGAAAACCGCGAGAGCCTTGAGGGAGGTCACAAGAGCCACGGTAGCTGCCCGAAAATAGGCGGTTCAGCTGGATCAGCAAAAGTGTTTAAAGTTCAGTGTCTCGCTCTCGGAAAAAAACAAAAAAAAAAACAGCCGCTCAAAAACTATGGGCAGTCAGCAGAGCCATGCTGGGCAAAACAAGGGACCGGGCAGCGACCCTCACGCTCGCACTCACGACGAACAAGACGGTTGATACGCTGGCACAAGAGGCTAGAGACAAGCTCTTCCCCCGGTCAGCGGCGACCAGCACCCCACCAGCTGTGGGGGACCCATACGAAAGGGTCAAGATCAATGAGAAGGATCCCATGAACCAACCTTTCACCAGAGGAGAAATGAAGGGCGCTCTGCACCACAAGAAACAAAACGGCGCTCCAGGTACGGACGGAATAATTAGCGCCATTCTCCGAAACCTTCCCGAAGCCACAAAAACTCGGCTTCTTGAAGACATTAACGAAGTGAGGCGCACTACCATCATTCCAGACCCGCGGAAACACTCTACGGTTATTCCAATTCTTACGCCCGGCAAGAAGTCGACCTCCCTAGCCAACTTCCGTCCAAACTCTCTCACGTCTTGCGCCTGCAAGCTGGTGAAGAGGATGCTACTTGGCCGCCTTTCCTGGTATCTGGAGCGGCAGAAAGCATTTCATTTGACGCAGACAGGATTCAGAACTGGCATGGGCACGCAGGAAAGCCTCATCCCACTCTCCTAAGAGCTTATTCCAAAGCCCATTCCACAGAAATTTAACATCAGAACAGTCGTCACGATCGATGTGAAAAAAGCCTTCAACAGCGTCCCACACTGGGCAATTGTCCAAGAAGTGCGCGCCCTCGGCATTGAAGGCAGCGCCCTATATTTCATCGTCTTTCCCTGCAGTTTATATTATTTTGGGTGTCTCTTGAATTCTCCAGTCTGAAGGTTGGCTGAATGTTTTGACGCGGCTGGACCAGGCTTTGCAAACGTAACTTGTGCCGGATGTTGAACTTGCACGAAGGTACACACGCCAATATCGGGACGTGCCGTGAGACTGGTTCGTCATTAAGGCGCGTTCACACGGTCGATGCGATCTAGTCGCGCGATAACTTTCATCGTAAAAGCGACCATCGGGGGTCAAAAGCGACTCGATTTGAGCAGTCGCTTGCTGACCAGACTTTTTTCGATGCGATCTAGTCGCGGAGAGGCTGAGCCAATCAACAGAGTTCGGGGCGAGAGTTTTTGGAGAAGCGACTCCCCAAGGAAGGCATCGAACTTTTTTTTTGCGATGCGATTTAGTTGCATCGCGCGACTGCTTACATTCCCGGTGTGGATGCGCCTTTTCAGAAAGTGCTGCCATCGAGCTAGCGCTGCGCGAGACTGATGTGCGCACGTCTCCTCAACATATATCATTATTAGGCGGCGCATTGCAAAAGCGAGAGTGGCTCTGTGCGTGTCTTACATTGTGATTGAGCACTGTCAAATCCTAGCCATAACCAAGAGCGGAAACGACCGGGGCTCCGTTGCGCGTATGCCGCATCACACTTGGGGAATGAAAAGGAAATCCCGGAACTTGTACCATTTTAGAGCATTGGCACTTTTTAAACATTTAGAAAGTGGAGACACAAAAGGGACGATACAGACAGGAAAATCTTTCAACTTCAACAACATTTATTATCGGATTCATGCTCAAAGCCCGCCCGCTCCGTGAGAGTACGTGAAAGGAAAATCTTGAAGAAAGGAGAGGAAGCAGAGGAAGTGTACGCGATCCACCTGTCTTGCGGGGCCAGGTACATCGGGCAAACGGGGTGATGCCTCAACGACCGACTCCGAGAATATCAAATGGACGCCGAAAGAGCTGCTTCGGATTCTCAGCACCCGATCGTCATTCGCGGGAGAAAATGTTTCGGCGGCGCTCCTAATTTCGCTGGCACGACAGCCATGGCAGGCCACTGCGAGCGAGTCGGGAGAGAAATAATTGAGGCCTATCGAATGGCGACAAGCCCGCAAAACGGCGGGCTTGTCGCCATACGATAGGCCTCAATTACAAAGTATAAAAATAAAAGTATACATGTGCTGATCCCAAACAAATATGCTAGCCATTATAATGTATATCTGCCAAGTACTTAAGTGTTACTTGTGTATATTTTCAGCTACTTGGGTGCCTCAAGATCTGGAGGTCCTATTGGCCACAAGCTCGGACTCAATCTTCTTGTGTGGTCTGGCCAGAACAATGGGAAAGGTAATCCTAGCAACAAGAACATCGCAGTATTTCCCTGCCTGTGACTTTCGGTTAGCTTCGTGACAGGGGAGTCCTTGTGCCACCAGGTGTTAGGCATGTCACTCGAAATAAGCATTCTTCTAACCTATTCCCTAAGTGAAACAGCAAAAGCACATCTTAGCCTAAAATCCGATAGGCGTATTCATATTTTGGGTTTGATGAAGTTCCAATTACAAAAAGAAGTCTGCTGACATGATTACCATGCAAACTTAAAGCCGGCGGATACAGGTTCGTCGGTGTCACAGAAATAACTTCTCACAGATGGCTTCGTTCGTGCTATACCTAAATTCTTAAAATGATCATTCTGTTATGTTTGAGTCATAAATTTTATGTACCTATCGTGCCCATTAGTCGGGAGATGTGAAATATAAAAAAACAGGAACTTGCACACTGTCAGCTATGCAAAGATTTATATAGTGAACAGAGCATAACATTTTCAACCAAAAACAATTCAATGCAGGTCTAGTTTCAAGGTTCCGATATGTGTAATTCCTCTTCATATTGAAGTGAAAACTGCTTAAGTTGTGTCGTACTGCAGGCTCTCTATTAGTGTTAAAATGTCTTATGAAGTTTTAAACAGCTCGCACCACGTATTTTCCTAAAATATATAGGTTTATGGAAATTATTACGTGGATGTTTGCAAACACTCATGGTGAGACCAATCTATGATCTCTAGTGTTCCACTTATTGAGAATTGATTAAGCCTGTAAATATTGTTGGTCGCAAATTAAATTTTGTTTGCTATGCAACGGGCACAATCGTGCGTAATGACTAGCTGTACCTAGGGGAACTTTACACGTTTACTACGGCAAGATGAATCCGCAAAACTCTGTATTTGTTTTATTGAACTCCTGCGCTAGCAAACATTTTTTATTCTTTGCAATACTGAGATAAGATTCTGCAAATAGTTTTTTTGGAAGTACGCTACATGCTTCCAGTTCTTCAACTTTCTCGCAAAGCATTTGAGAGATACAAACCCTATAATGTACCGAGCGAACTCACCAAATGTCGCGGCTGACAGTTTGTTTAAATCTATCAGAAACATTCAGCTCTGTAACAGTAATAATGGCATGCCACTTGCTTATGTAATGCTCATTGTCTTCTATCAAACTGCTTTTTCCGTCTATGCTCATTTTAGGCACACTCATCCACCGAACTCCCTCTCGAGACTACAGCGCTTGGTTCTCCGAAGTAATTTGAATGAGCTTAGATGCAACAAGTCTCTTAGAGTGTGCGTCTAACACATATTCTTCATATTGAATGTGCTTTCTTCACGACCATATCCATAATAGTATCCACATTCTACCTAACAATTAAGTTTTTATTTTGACACTTGAGTTTTCGACAGCACTTTTCTACACATCTCAACTTGTCGAGCCGTACTCATGCCCGTATGTCTTGTCTTTCAGTATTACATCAATATATAAATGGGTTGATGCCGAGTGAGAGTTCAAGGAACCGAATCTGTCATGCGAGTTTAGCAAGACCAATACAAATCTCTACAAAGAAAAATTTGTTAAAGGAGGCTGTATCTGCATAAGAATGGCACTTGCCACGCTAAATAAATGCAAACTCTTGTTAGTTATGCAAGAATCACAGTGCTGTGCCATTTCGAATGTATCAGAAACAAGCTCAGTGGCATACAATGTTCCTATTGAATATTTAAATTGCCAAACTCACAGCCTAGAAGTTTTATTCAAGAGCATTCCCCACCACAAATTTTTTAGAGATTTGAGCGACCGAGTCATGCATGACTATGTGGCAAATATTCTTTTCATTTTCATGTGAATTATGGTTTACAAGGTCTAGCCCAAGTAGCACAACACGCCGGGTTGGGCATGGGGCGGTATTGGCCTGCCGGGATACTGATACCGGCCAGTACCGGAAACGCCCCAAGGGGCGACATTGGCCGGGCCCAATGCCGGAATCCGGCCGGTACTGGGAACTTATTGGGAAACCGGGATGCCGGGAATACGGGATGTTCCCAGCGAGCTCCCGACACAGATCCCCGGCATGGAACCGGTGGTACGGTAGGAAACCATCAGTGTGCCAGCGTGTTTCCGGGTCCGAGCCAGTCCAATTGCGGATTAGTCCCAGCGTAAAAACAGATCAGTGCCAGCGTAATTGCAGGTCATTGCCTGCGAAATTGCGGATCAGCACCAGCGTATGCGTCATTCAGTGTACCCACCATAGAACCAGCAGAATCTAGCTGTGTCAGGCTTTAAAGCCCAGGAATGACATTTTACTGCATTTTTAAACAGCTAACTTCTCAGTAGATCAAATTGACTTAAATGTGGAAATGCTAAATTTCTCAGTCCAAACTATTTTATTGGTTTTCATATCTTTTATAGGTGCTGACCGTTTTTAACATGTTTTTCGGACGAACTGAAAAAAGCCGGTTTAGTATTTGTGCAATTTTAAGAAACAATTCTGTGTGAACAATTGACTTTCTCCATGTGTACAGTATACTCATGGCAATTATTGTATACTCGTTGAGACGACATGTCCCATTCATCTGTCGCCCAGATGCATATTGTGGGTAGTACAAGAAGGGAACATACAAATTTTTTTTTACCGTGACATTCTTTATTGTGACTCGTGCATCCATAGCAGCAAGCTCCTCAGCCAGAGTGTCCCTCATCGTCAAGGGCGGTTGGAACCACCAGTGGAGGGTCCGTCTTTTTAACTCTATTGCCCTTGCCCGCCTCCCTGCCCGTCAGCCACTTCTGCACCGCGTCCACGCTGCACGAGTGCAACTTTGTATGGCACCTGTAAAGAGAATTGTCAGATCACACAGATTAGTTGAGGGATAGGGGAAGCCAATATCTTGCATATTAGCTACACACAAGGTGCTGTTCACACACTGCAGTTTGTGAGCGTTTACTTTGTGTAAATATAGGTCCCTCACTTAGCCTGCAATTCAAAGGTGACAGAAAGAGAGCACCACAGAGGTGGAGATTGTGGGTTTGGCTACCACGCTAAGGTGCAGATTCTATGGAGGCATATGGCTATTTCACGCAACATCCTATTAATCTGAAATGGGGGGCGAGACGGGGCGGGAGGCGAGAAGGGGTGGGGTGCAGAGATGAGTGGTTAAAAAAAAAGCAAAACTTCCCCAACTGACACTCTACAGACCAAGGCCTCTAAATGGTCGTCATTAGATTTTCAACCTGGAAACTAACAGGATAACAAGACAAGAGCAACAAAAACCTTTTTTCACTGTTCCTTCAAGAAGCTGCTTTTCAGTATGAAGGTTCCGAGAATGGTAACACAGGAGATATTCATAATAGAAAATGCAAATCAAAATTAAAAAAAAACAAAAAAAAACAAACATATTGCAAGACTTAAAGAGAAACTGAAGCTGTTCTGTATTTGAGGAAGAACACCAAAATCGTCTTGATATGGCATCCAGGATCACGAATATCGAGTTCATTTTTTCAATCTGGTGCACGGAGGCTGCAGAAATTAATTTCTAAAGTACAGCTGAAGCCCCTCCTTCCCGGGGCGTGACGTCATGCTGGGAGTTTTCGGAATTTCTGCTCTCGCTCATCTTCAGCTCCTGTCAAACCTATGCACGTGAACTCTTGTATTTGTAAAAAGGTCAGAAATAGACGCCACAACTGGCATCAGTGTGGAAAAATACAACTGGCAAGCTTGCAATTGCACGCGCCGCCCACACGAGCGACACGTGCTTGGCACCCCAAAGATCCTAGTACGACGTCACGACTGCTCTGAGGCTTTTCATGTTTTCTCGCGTCTAGTTACACCTTCGGGGAAAACGAAAGCGATATTCAGATTCACAGGACAAAAATACGCCAGAAGTCACCTATAACTCGTTTTTTTGTCAAAAAGTGTTTCAGTTTCCCTTTAATTGTCAACATATTTCAAAGATTGTGCTTGTCTATTGAGCTCCAATAGAGATACCATCAATTTAATAGCTAGTAAAGAATATGCATTACCGATGACCACCTTACACATCATGGCGTCCTTGAACCTTGACTTTCCTTGGTAGCCCAGAAGGGCCGGAGAACTGCTCCTGGACTTGCTTTGAGAACAGGCGTCCCACCATCTCTCGTACCACCTTCTGCAGGTTCTTGCTGTCTCCTAGAGACACGAGCTGCTCCTCCTAGAAAGACAAAATGTGTTCTCAATATGTCAATAAAGTTATTTATATGCAGATACAATGGTATGAACATGTCTCAAGTAAGAGAATGTGAATGCCCAGGTAAATGCAGCAAGCCACACTATACATGCCTCAAAATGTTACAATATTTACTAGAGAGAGAATAAAAAATATTAGAATATATGGCATCTCAACCTGTCTTAGACGAAACCAGAAAGATTAAAATATTCCCCTCCATACTCCGCTAAATCTCATTAGTCAGTCAAATTCGTTGCAACGTTCAAATTGTGCAAACGTTTTGATGGATCCTCTTTGCCCATCAGCATCCACTCAGTAATTTTAATAATGTATGTGGTTCTCAAAACAGTGCATTCAAGACCCTGCGCATCTTGACTTTGTTAAAGCTTAGTCTAGCTGCCGGCTAGTCACCCTACAAATTTATCACCTATTTTACGACTTTACGAAGACTGGAATTGAAAAAGGCATAAAAAGGCAGGAATTGACCAAAACCGTCATCCTTAGTTGCAAAAAATGGCAACAGCAGCACAGTATGAGTAGTTACCTTTCCATATTTTTGTTTAGTGCTGACTCAGTTGTGGCCCTGTAGGCCAATGAACTAACTTACTCAGCTCAAGTTCGCCTCGTGTAATAATCGCTTGTGCGACTACCGTATGCTATGCCTGGAGACACAGCTACGCATGCACTCACACCCCCTGAATAAAGTGGCGGATGCAATGACAGTTACTCTTTCACCTTGGAAAATTTGATTTCCTCTCATAGGGTGACCTTCGGTTAGGATTTTGGAAATGCACTACTAATGTAAAGTAAAGATGGAATTAATTAAGATTTATCTGGCAACCCCTTATAAATTTGTTTGGGCATACGCATATGGTGGGCACGCTCAAAAGCGATTTTAGACCAGGCTAAAAGTTATTTTCAAGCATGTACCTTTACTTCTGTAGCAGATGCCGAAAGCACAAATGAATTTATTGCCCTAAATATTTAGATCTCTTGATTATAGCCTCAAGTGAGAACAGGAACAAAACTAAAAGAAGCCCAATATATACTACAGCATCTCGATCCTTCTGTCAAGCAAGCATTAAACACAAAAAGCACGCAGGCAGGTTTGTGTGTGCTCCGCACACATAGTCACGGCGAGAGTTGTTGCAGGTGCGGAATTTAACTTCTAAGGATAAAATGGGCAGAAGTGTCGTAGCAAATCAGCATGATTTATGATTATTTGCAGGCCGACATCTTGTAAGCACCCAAAGGCATATATGTTGGGCGATTTTACTTCCCCCGTTGTGAAATGCTTTACTTGAAAATATTTCAAGAAGCGGCAGTTGAAAAAGACATAAAATGCCGTTCAATGAGGTTGCACATGAAGGCCTCTTGTCTATACGACCTTCGGGTGGAAAGGACTGTTCAAAAATGTAATGATGCACAAATATTTAATTTTTGGTGGCCACCGTCCATCATTTCTCCCTTCAGTAGCCTCTATGAAACGCAGTTTGACAATTGCAAAAAGCTTACGCAGACGTTGCGTCACCTTGACACAATTCTATCGCACGGTTCAGTTTAAGGGTACCCCTTACAATAAATAGCCTTCCATTGTGCATTGGCTGTGCATGCACTCTGCTGTTATAAATAACAGAAGGCCCGTAATGAAGGTAGGGCAACTTACTCATTTTTAATTTGCCACCGACCGTGCTTCAAACATAGTTTGGGTGGACATCCATTTGAAATATTACGGTAAAAGGCTTCAGTCCACATTCCAACCCCATTTGCATAAATCTTCAGATAACCCAAGTTAAACCACAAAGTAAGAATCGTAGCCTTATGCCCGTCAATATTGTGAAAAAGAGGACACATAAATACCGGCAGTGTCCTGTTGGTGAAGTTCTTCAGCTGCGCTTCTGCAGCATAAGCTGTTCCATGTTGCGGAGAGGCATCAGGAACAGCTCGGGTGGTTCAGGCCTGGCCAGTTCCTGGGGCGTCGCCTGTTCCCCGGGCCTCGCCTGCTCTCCCTGGTGCATGAAAGACACCACGTGCCCGAGCACCTGCCCAACAGACTTGCAGTTCCCTGTTCTGCTGCTGTAGGTGCCCATTCTGGATGTGCAGGTCTATCACGGCCTAAGCAGCTGAGCGTCGAAGGCTGCAAGATAACCAAAGCATAAGAAAGCATTATCCATTTTGCTGATCAACAATATGCACTGATGATGCGAAGAAACTTTTTCAGAAACTTGGGTTTCGGGAAGTTTCAGAAGAACGCTTGAACCTTCAGGTGTTTCGGATGGTTTGGGTAGCTTTGGAACGGTTGCCAGACACAGTGAGTGTTTCAAATTTTTGTAAAAATTTAAGAGACATTATAATTTGTATGCAATATTCATAAATGTAATAAAAAGAATGTGTTAATCAAATAAACTTTCTGAAAAGGAGACACAGCCCCAATTTTCAGAACTTCACAGTTTCGGCTTGTACGGTCAAAATGAATGCTTCCACAAAGTTTTATGATGTTTTTTGACAATCAAAGGAAATAACAATACTGATTCGTCGGCGACGCACGCAAGACGCGCTGCGCTTGGCTGCGATAAGCACCAGTTTAAAAATCTGATATATAGGTCCGTGCCTATTAGGCCTAGCTTGGTGCCTGTACCCTTGTTGGAACTGCCATTTTCTGGGCTTTCCGGACGGCCTTTTTTTTTAACTATCAACCGTCTAAGGATGGGAGAGAATCCTGTTAAGAACACTTGCCCTGGTATAGAAAACGAAATTGGCTGCAAGCGGCTGCTCTGTGGTCACATGATACCTCGCACTTAGGCATATGACGCTTTAGAATGAATTGGCACTTCCAAGTAAAGCACAGGTCATCAATTGCGCCCCTTGTTAAATAGCAGAAGTTCCCAATGCAACTTTTTTTCTATCGTTTCACTTGCAGCATACAGCGTGTAACAGATGATCCACCTTTCTTCGGTTCTGGTAGCAGACGACGCAACGGCGTCTTGTTTCCCGCAGCAAATGACACTCTAGGGCAGATAAGCCCTCCCTCTTTACTCACGTTAGCAGGCAACGTGTCTGTTAAAGAAAGGTCAGCTCCCTCAGTACAAGCCTGCCGAGATCTCAATTTCACAAAACACCAAAATCGGGCCATTAGTACAACATTTCAAGGTACAAACAGAAGCTGCACAGCATGGCGCCGAAGCGAACTTGCTGCACCTAAAAACAAGCCTCTACGCTGTCCGTCGAACCTCTCCAGAGTAGGACAGCACCACGGCCGTTCATGGCAGCATGCAATGCTTTCCCACAGCATTACGAGAAAGTTTTGTGCCCAGTAGCGTATTGAAGGACTCGGTCATTACTGTAATTGTGCATGTGTCACTACGAAGATTATAGAGCTAACTAAATTGAGCAACAGCACGCAAGCTAATCTGGTCAAGCATGCTAACAGAGGGCAGATCAAGAATGTGTGCTAGCACATTATCAGGACATGAGGTGAAAAGGAACAGTACAAAATAATACTTACTGTATTTCTGCAAACTTGATGCTCTGAACGAAGGCCAGTCAGGGTCTGGTGCTCGGTACGCTCGCACACGAGACAAGATGTCCGCCCCAAAATTTTGCTTGGCCTCACGCCGTTGTTTCATACTCACGTCAAACCACAACAGAGGGATGGGCGCCACCGTTATTTCGTCATTCTCTTCGATGAACAGTACTCCTCCTCACTAGAATAAAAGGCGTGGTCAGACATGATGTTCATTCAAGTTACTTCACACTGTCACGTCTTCGCAACCTTTAGCATATATTATAATAACTCCATGGCTATATCCCCATGCACGGCCACAATGAAACACGACGGCGTCGCATTCCGGTAACGCCAAATAATAAAAGTAGCAGTAAAAGAGAAAAACGGTGCTCATTTAGCGTAAAGGTCTGTTTACACCATGCTTTGTAGCTTTTTACTTGCAACGGTTTCGTGATACCGAGGGTTCGTGCAAATAGCTTATTTACATCCAGTTTTTCAAGCAATGGCAATGGCATTTCGACTATACTCTGTTCCTTTTTAAGCTGAGACTAGAAGCTCCGCCTTCAACGCAAGCTTTCTGCCCTTGCTAACACAAGTGCGATCATGCAGGCACGCAAAACCAAAGCACTGCAGAAGCCAGCGAGCTCGCACTGAAGGCGGAGATTCCAGTCTCAGCTTAGGGGCGAACGAAGTATACATTCCTTGCATAAGACGAGACGCTAGGTAAGGACGGGGCCCTGTGCCATGCCGGTGGTGGACTGCACAATGCGCGGTTGTGCTTACCAAGGCATAGGATGCCGCTAACTGCCTGGACATACCGTAGAATACCGTGCATCCGCCCATTCCACATTAAGCGCCCATTACCAAATTTTTGAGATCTGAGGAAATACGAACAGTACATTTATATGTAAAATTGACGACCGGACAAGCACCCATCCCCCATTTTTTTGCGATTATTTCCAAAGTTTGAGTGCGCGCTTGCCCGGTATTTAACGGTACACCGTATTTTCATAGAAGGAACCTAGTTTTGTTAGATGTGAACTCGGAAAAACGAGCCGAGCTTACGATGATGACGGTTAGCCAGTACGTGCGGAATTTTTCAGCATTGGTGTGATTGCGCTACGAGCAGAAAGTTTCGATATACCGCTAAGTTATAATGCAAAAAAAAATGTTGTGTCGAAAAAAAAAAAAAAAAAGTGGTATTGCGTGTCGCAAAATTTGACGAGCGGCTCTAGGAGTCGCCTGCAGAAAAATTGTTACGACTTTGCGAAGTATGGCAAACAATGCAAGGTTACCGTCATAATCTAAAACCTGATGCAAGGATAAATAAAATAACGGACAAGCGTCTCGCGGACGGCACAAACCGATGCCCCGCCAGCAGCGTCTCGGCGAGCTAGCATGCCTCCACCAACACGGCGCGGTCGCCCCCGGAGACCGCCTTGATCACCGGACACCGCGCGGTGCCAGCCACCAGTGCTAAACCCCCCCCCCCCCCCCCCACACACACACACACGCACGCACGCACGCACGCACGCACGCACGCACGCGCGCGCGCACACACACACACACACACTCACACTCACTCACTCACGGATTAAGCGCGACGATGGGATGACGAGCTAGCGGGACGGTGAGACGACGCTCCTGACGCCCGACTCCTACTTCTATCTTCTCCCCCACTTTTCTCCCCTCACCCTACCCCAAGTCACTGACAAATGCGCCTAGCGCGCGTACACGATTGACTCTATCCCCCCCCCCCCCCTCCCTCCCTTAATTTTACTTCAACGCTTACAACAACACACGGATGCAACGCCGACCGATCGCCGTCTCGCCGGGCTAGCGGCGCGACACTCGTCCATACTCGGCCGGGAGCCCCGAAGGTGCGACTCGAAGCGTGGAAACAGCGCGATGCAACGAAAGGCAAAGGGCAGAAGCCGATGCAAAAACGAACGGGCAGAAGCCGATGCAAAAACGTACGCGAACGTAAACAGAAAAGTGCCGCCGCTCGCCACTACGAAATAATACGCGGCCGCATCCCTTTCCTGCTGCTCGTACTTTCTCTTACTTGACGGCTACTCTGTCTTGCGGGACATGCCGACGAAACGATCGTCGGGATACGGCGAAGGGCCGTCAACACCGTCGAGTCAACCACCAGAAAGCGTTGTTGAGCGGAAGTTGGTTTACTAGGCCTACATACGACGAAACCGACAGAACACGAACATCAAAATCAAAGCACAGGCGGTAACTTCATGCGACTTCTGCCTCGCATAGATTTACATGCAGCGCTTTCACTCGCCACCACGGTCACATACAATTTTTCAACCCTGGAGCCACCGTACCTGAACCATGCCGCGAACCACGCCAACGTCCCGCTCGCCATTTGTTTTCGCTCACCTTGTCCGGCTTTGGATTGGATGCTGGATCGGCTTTCTAGCAAAGTCCATCAACAGCTGGCTCGATGCTGGATGAGGTCTGTTCTAGTCTAAACACGAAGTCGCAAATATATAATTGTGCTACTGTGGTACTCTATAAAAAAAAAAAAAAAAAAAGAAACGTCGGCACGAAGAAATACACGACGCTTCGACGAAGTGCCCTCTGGGAACTAGTTGGCCACTCAGTTTCGGTTTCGATTGAGCAGCTTCCTTTCATGCTATCACGCCGTGACCGAATGCGCCGGTTGAGTTTTCGATTATCTGACTTTTCACGAATGTACAATACATTCATTCTCGAACAAAACAAAACGAAAACTGGGGCAATTTCCTTGCACACAAATTACTATGATGTCTTCCTCGTGTCATCATATATCGCCCACTCAAATTTTACGCTGATAGGAAATTAGGTTTTCGCAAACGCTGAGGTCGGCTAGCTACGACAGAGGCTCTAACAAGCGTCTCCTACTCTTCGCTAAGCCTTTTGGACGAGCTTTTACTGACGCCCAAAATCTGTGTCTGAACGGTGTGTTTGAAAATATCTCGGCATACTCAGCCAGGAAGAAAGCAAACATATAAATATTACGGCCATTAGCAACCGTCAAATGCGCTTGTAATAATTTCGTTCCTTTGGCACACCGCATAGAGGTTCACGCCCGTCCGACGCACTTCCGGCGAACGGTGCGACATTCTTCACACAATTGCTCGACTTTTGCTTTCTTAAAACGGTTTGTGTGTGGGAATGTGCCTATATGATTGCAGAAAAATTTTATGTGCGTACGCGATGTCGAATATTAGTGGAATGCAAGCGGGTGGGGACTTAGCTTCGTGCAGTTCTGCGGGTCAGTACAGATAAGAGATAAGATGTGTGTTCAAATTTAGCTTTTCAATGGCGCCTCCAAGTTTTAACTCACGTACTTAGGCGTATTAAGAAAAAGAGTAGTTGCAAAAAATAATATTTCGTCTATGGACGCACAAAACAAACTTCCTGACCAGCTGTAAAGGGTCGAGTTTGATGTATGCAAACTTATTGGTCGTTACAGCTTGTTGACTCGTAGACAAGCAAGATACCCGAGCTACGAAGCGCCGAGATTCCCAGCACTGGCTCGTTCACATATATCTCGAAACGCTAACAGAAAGGCTCGATAGTGTACAAAAATGCTACAAGCATGTGTGAAGACAAGCTATACGTCTCGGGCTTGTGCTATAGATTCGAGGTCTGGCCATTTAGGTTAGTTTAGAGACCAAAAATGATGCTCTCGTGACCAAAAAACGTGAGATCACGGCCGTTAATAGTCCACGCTGCCGATCGAAACCGAAACCATGCCACTCTCCTCCCTGGCCAACTAGTTTCCAAAGAGCAACGTGCGCCGTGTTGCACGCAGGGGTTTATGGAAGTAGTCCATAGAATCCCCTAGCAGTGGTAGCGAGAAGCAGATCTGGTTTTAATAAGCGCGTAAGAGTTAAATGTAGTGACCCTTTCTGGTTGAATATAGGGTGCACTTGATGTTTTGATTGTGACCATGCAGAAAGATGTAAGAAACGAATGTGCCGCCCGAACTGTGTCTTCCTCGGACAGACCGCTCGGACCCGGAGTAGTGCTCCGCGCAGCCTTTTTCGGGGGAGTACGATCTGTAGCCACTCGCAACATTTCAGTTTCGTTATCAACGTTGCCGCGGGGGAATGAAGGAGTTTCGCTGTTTTTTTTGTTTCGATTGCTGGGTGGGCTCTCTTGCTGTGCTTGCTTTCGTTCCTCTTGTCATGACCGACTGGCTCGAGCATACTGCGGCGCTGACATCGCTGCAGTTAATTTCAGGAGGTCTAAGAAAACGCAGTAGCAGCGAAATCAGCGACAGCGACGAAGATACCAGCTTAGCTCCAGCTCGAGTGACGATGAGGCAGCCGTTCTCGGCGAAGTCTTCGCCGACTCATTCGCCTTGCCAGCGAAGAGGCCCAAGATATGGCGTTACGTCGAAGACGTTGTGCGCACCTATTCGGATGAAGAGCTAGGTATGTCGTTTGCTAGAAGACAATACGACAAATTCCCCTCAGATGGAACACGCCTTCCGAGATGACGGTCGCTTTACGGCATACGTGTTTGGTATTGCTTAATAGACCCTTTGCAAAACGTACAGCGCCACGACGGCAGGAAATTTTGGGAACCCTCGGTACAGATCACGCGCACGCGCTTTCTCGTTGCGCCTCCGCGACTGCGCGCGCGTCCCGGCAGCTACCGCCAGCAGCCGTTGCAGCCATCCCGCCGAGTCGTACGTCGTTGCCGGCGTACCGTATCTGTGGCAGCGTAAAGGCATCGCGACAGGTGAACTCATTCCAATACGTTATCCGTCGGAACTTACCTTCACGTATTGAAGTGTCACCAAATCCATCTAGTTTGCACCGCAACCATGGCAGGTTTCGACCAGTTTCGACAAAGCGTTGGTGCAGCAGACGACAGAACCGGTACAAAGGAGAGGGATACGAAAGGGGCAGCCGTCGGATCGTCGCTCGCCCAACCAACGGCCCAACTCGGCTGCTTTGTTGCCGTGGTAACCTGCGCCTGCTCGCGTATGCCACGTGGAAGCCGGAGGAGGGGCGTACCGAGGACTCCCATTATTTGAAGCGCGGCGCGCGCGGGCTTTTGGGATTTTTGCAAAGGGCCTATTGCATCCTGCGGCTCGTACAAAAGTACTTGTAGTTGTCTTCATCGGGTTTATATAACTGTAAGGAAAAATAAATAATGCCTCAACGTCGGGGTCACCGTTAATAAAGTAGTAACAATCAACATTTTTGTCAAAGCATGAAGTTCCGATCAGAACTTCATGCTTTCAGCAAGATAGCAATGGGAACCGAAACTGTTAAAAAGCGAGGGCAGACGCTATGAAAGCGGTGGCAGCGCGTGCAATTGGGTGGATCGCTTACTGAGGCCGACCGCTCAACGACCGCTAGCGCGGAGCGCTCGGCATCTGCCTGGGCGAAGGGCTGGATCGCGCATCCCCGCTTGGTCGCTGCAGCTGCAGCGCGAGAGTGAAGCCACCGATCGGCGATTTTGCATGTTGAAAAATCGCGTTTTTGGAGCGTTGCGGAGGCTGGCGGCAACATGCTGAAGACACGTTTTCTACTCGTTCGTAGTCATTCCTCGAAGAAGCTCTTCAAAACCCGGTGTAAGCCCCGAGACTTGTCGTTGAGAACATGTGGAAGCGCAGTGCCGCAGTAAAAATGCCCAACTCATCGAAAGCAAGTTTCGCCGCCACGACGCAACGCGCAGGTCACGAGTGACCCGCGCGTTGCATCATTGGACTTTTTTCATAATGCAACGTGCGGGACCCTTGTGACGTCAGACGTGACGTCAATTGTGACGTCATTATAGGAAACGTCCCATAATGCAATGCGCGGGTCACGAATGCGACTGCACATTGCATTATAGGACGTTTCCCATGACTCAACGCGTAGTTACGCCGACGGCGACGTTGGCGTCGCCGGCCCGCGCGTTGCATCATGAGACGCTTCCCATAATGCAATGCACGGGTCACAAATGAGACGGCGCGTTGCATTATGGGACGTTTCCCGTAACCCAACGCACGGTTACGCCAACGGCGATGTTGGCGTCGCCGTCGCCGACCGCGCGTTGCATCATGGGGCGCTTCCCATAATGCAACGCGCGGGACCCTCGTGACGTCACACACGCCGTCATTATGGGACGTTTCCCATAATGCAACGCGCGGTTACGCCGACGGCGACTGCGACGGCGACGCCGCTCAAGCCGGAAACGGGCGCCTAAGAGCTGCTCTCTAAAAAATTAATAGATGTAAACCAAATTAAATTTTCATTCCACAGCCATGTTTGATCCCGTCTTTTTTAACAAAACTGAAATAAGCCTTTGTTAAGTGGTTTAAGGATGACGCGGCGTTAATACTAGGCCAAGGATAATATTAGGTGTCACCTTTTAGCATATTGAAGACATACCCAACCTAACGGTCATTTGTAACCATCATATAGTTTCCATATCAGCGAAAAAGCAATGTCGGTTACATATCAAAACTTGCATGGCTCGAATGGCCTGTGAAAGCAGCGAAAAAACGATGTCGGCCAGTCACCGAAAACTCAGTGGCTGAACTGGCCGGTGATAACAGAAAGAAAACGATGTCGGCCAGTCAGCGGAGACTCGACGGCTGGACTGGCCGCTGACTACAGCAAGAAAACGATGTCGGCCAGTCACCGGAAACTCCATGGCTAGACTGGCCAGTGACTAGAGCAAGAAAACGATATCGGCCAGTCACCGGAAACTCCATGGCTAGACTGGCCGGTGACTACAGCAAGAAAACGATGTCGGCCAGTCACCGGAAACTCCATGGCTAGACTGGCCGGTGACTACAGCAAGAAAACGATTTCGGCCGGTATCGGGAACTTTCCGGCTGGTGCTGGCCAGTTTAGACAACGAGTCCCCGATATCGGCCGGCGTCGGTTTCTCACCGGCGTCCCTGGCCGGGATCCGCCGTACAGCTCCCGGTACTGGCCGACGTAATCCCAGTATCGGCCGACATGGTGTGCTACCTGGGTAGTTTGCATTGATTTATTGCATTCATGCTGAATCTCGGAAGGGTTCTCTGGCTATGAGTAAAGAGATAAACATTTCTGGAAACCAAAAATTTGAGAACGAAGAAAAGGAATGATATTAGAGCGGTATCATAGATTTTCTTTTCTTTTTCTTATCTCTAAGTTTCAGTCTATTTCATGTAAGGAATTTAGATTTTTAGAGTGCATCTGTTAGGCACCCGTTTACCGGCGTCAGCTTCGGAGTCTTTGCCCGCTAACCTTAGCGGGAAATTAAACAAATGTTTGAGGTCACGTGGCGTCAATTTTTTCACTAAATCTGGCTGAGAAACTGAAATTGTTCATTGGTGACGTGACAACAAGTCATTTGACGTCATTTTCCCTACTACATTTAGCAGGGAAACTGAAGTGGTGTTGTCACGCGATGTCAATTTCCCGGTAAATTTAGTGGGGTAAATTAACCAGTTCAATTTAGTGGACACTTTTTCCAGCTATATCTACCGGGAAATTTAGCAAACATTTTTTCACTAAATTTAGCGTGAAATTTAGCGAAAGATTTCCCGATAATTTGAGCGGGTAAATTTCCCACTTAATATAGCGTGTCAATTTATATGCTAAACTAGGCAAACTTCCCGCAAAATAAGAGGGAGCAGAAGAGAATGGGGGGCATACCCTCCCCTCCGTACCCTCCCATCCTCCTACTCAAGAGCTCCGCTCTAATTTCGCAACACAAAGAATTGTAAACGCCTTTCATTTTTGATCTTATGTTCATTAAAATTTTATTACGGAGGTGTGCTCGCAGGACAAATCTGGCTTGTGCTGATCCTCTACGAGCAAGTTAAGAACCCCTGACCTCAAGAGCTCAAGGGACACCTTTGTTCAGTATTGAATTTGTATTTATCATCTTTCGAGAAAAGTTAAGCTTTGCTGCGTGCAATTCTTCTAGAAAGGATTGCACGCAGCAAAGGAAAAGATTCTGGAAAGCTTCGGGGACCTCGGATGAGAGCTTATTGGTATGCAAACATCATACTTGTTTGAAAGTACTCGTTGATGTAGAAACTCGCTGACATTGTCCGCGAGTCTCTCCCAAACGATGCAAGCGGCGAAGGAACCATACAATCATAGTAATAAGGGACATTGTATAGTGTTTTCCTTTTTATTTTTTTTGCTTTACAGATTTCTTTAAAAAAAAGAACGCAAAAGCTACTCTTGCGCGGTGTGCGCAGGTGAGTTATGTGGCCAGGGGGGCATAGTATAAAGGGCTAACTGCAATGCTGAGTCGGCTTATTAAAAGGAAGCGTAACACTTCTTTAAAAAAAAACAAAAAAACTAGCTAGATGTGATTGTAGCCTAGTTTTATATCGTGAATCTGAACTAGTGAATTCATAAGATGATCTTTCGGCCGCCAAGCGAGTGTCGCTTGAGGGCGGCGGGATCAATCGCAAGCTTGCGAGGTATATTCTCCCATACTGGCACAGGTCGTGACTTAGTTTTGTGCCCCTTTTAAATATAGCGCGTGTGTGCATAGCTTTAATAGGCGCTGAAGATGTGTGAAAGTCGAGATTTCGAAACCTCCTTTTCTGACGTCACCCTCCGGGAAAGAGGGCCTTCAGCGGTACTTTGAAACTGATTCTATGGAGCCTCGATCCACCAAATTAACAAATAATATTGATATTCGAGATCCTGGAGGTCAAATGAAGATTGAAATGCGTTTCCTCAAATAAAAAACCGCTTCAGCTTCCTCTAAGTATAATATGTTCCTTAAAGTTTTAATTAGTGAAAATAGACTCATTGTTCCAATTAGAAACTTGCTAAGCATTATCCAACAACACTAAATTGACACTTGTTATGAAGATAAAACAAAGAGGCAGCATTTAATGGCGTTTTACACTCTAAAAATAGGGGGTGTAGCCCTTAGACCCCTGTCACATATACGACACCCTAAGCGTCAGATGGGTGTACAGAGCAGTGACGTTGAACGGACGATACCAACTTTCACAAGCGGCTTGATAGTCGATTTGTACAACTTATTACAAAAGCTTACGTAAGTGTACCTAGCTGTAAAAACATTTTCGGGGTTTTCTTGGCCTTACTACAAAACCTTGGTGTTTTCTGTTTGCACTCTTTGATGCGTACTTTAACTGTTCAATATCTTTTATCGCAACGTCATCAAGCCCCTCGTAAAAGTTGGGGCCGTCAGCTCGATATCAACGCGCGATATGGCGAACAGAAGTTTTGGGGTGTCGAATATGTGACTAGCGGTGTAAGGGCTACACCCTTTTTTTTAGAGTGAAAAAAATGCTAAAATTGGACGCGTTTCTAGAGTTGGATTTCATATATCAGAGCGCATCCTTGCGTTCTCGATCCTGCTGCCCAGTGGCCGCAGTGCGAAGCCACCCCTCGCCTCCTTCGTAGGATGGAGGGAAGCAGGGCGCACGTGTGGTCGCGCGTCTAAGCCCCTGGGGCGGGTTGCTCATCTCGCGGCCGCGCCCGCGACCGCGGCTAAGAGGGATTTTTATGTCACGTGACCAGCTGCATTGGGACAAGGAAGTACCTAGCGTCCCTGCCTAATGGCAGAGAAGTTCGTGTCGCTTCGAATACAAAAGTCTAATCTCGCTCGCAGAAACTGACTGGGCTTTCAAATGGAGCTCAATTAACCGCCCCTTTGTACTTCAGGAGTGGTAGGTAAAGTTACGGCCAGAGGAAGTAAATATTAGCCTATAGAAAGGAAAAGTCGCGGAGAAAAACGCAGTGCCAGTTTATTTACATACCTGCGGCAAAGCTGGAGACTCAATTTTTCTGTAGTCGATAGGTCAGAGCGCCAAGACTTCTCGTCGCGACGTGAAAGTTCCGAGTTCAAACAGCGCCAGAAACTTTTTTTATCCTTTTATTTATTTCTCTTCCCCTGTCTTTTTCCTTCGACCAAGTTTCCCAGCATTTACCACAGTCTCGGGTATTCTACGTCATGATCAACTTCCACCATCTCGCCTGCGCACTCACTGTTTGGCTTTTTTTTATTATTAATATTGACTCGGACTGCAGTGTGTATTGGTTCTAAATTGGCATCTCCGGTTATTTAAAAGAGTCGTAGCAAGAGCGTTGTATATTTAAAAACGCATAAAAGTGTAGTTGCTGGGGAAAGGATGCTTGTTTCGGGCTCGTTCGTGTGAAGTCATATCGATGGTCTAATCTCGGTTTCCTCTTAATGAACAATATAAAACGATTCTATTAGCCCGTTAACTTGGCTTGATTATGGTTTCCTTTTAATGTACAGTATGAAACGATTGCATTAGCGTGTTAACTTGGCTTGATCTTTTTTTTCCCGGTGTGTCGATTCAAAAGGTGGGACAAGCAGTAAAAACCACTGACCTGAATGGAAATTGCTAGATCGCACATCCCCGCTCCGCGAGGCCGGCCACGTGACGGCCATCTTGCATGGTAAATTTTTTCGTTTCGCTGGCGTTTTGCAGCGGTTTTCCAGCGTGTTATAGACACGTTTTCTTCTCGTTCGTCGTCATTCGCCGAAGACGTTCTTTAAGATCCTGTGTGAGGCGTGATACTTGCCTATGAGAAAACGTGGAAATTTTTACGAAAGCGCAGTGCCGCAGGAAAAAGGCACAGCTCGTCGAAAGGAAATGTCGCCGGTCTCGCGGCGTGATGAAAGCTTCCTTGTCACGCCGAGAGCTGCATCTTTTTGCCTTCGCACGCTCATAAACTGATCAAGAATCGACGCCGCACCAAAGTTCTGGACGTGTGTCGCGCGTAGATGCCTTGAGATAATTTATATATACATATCGGCCACGGAGTTCTGGATACTCCAGCTGTTCCGGTGCGTTGCTATCAATAAAGGGGGGGGGGGGGGGCGGGGGAATCTGTACGTGTTCTTATGTACTATTCACCATGGCTATGTTACAAATCTACTATAATGGATCCCATCCCTACAGAAAAATCCGGTATAACTTTTCGCTATCCGGATTATGGAACCGGAAATCTATCTGGATTCTATCTGGACTCTATCTGGAATTTAGGTTTTCAGAAATTATTCCTTTGTCAGCAATCTGGATTTCGGGTTTCCAGTAACAAATTTCCGGTTTCATATTCCGGATAGGGAAAGTTATACCGGATTTTTCGGTAGGGATTGGAGCACGAATAGAGCAAAGCTGTGGAGCAAGGAGGGTTCTCGAAAGCAAAAGTACAAGAGGGCGAGAAATAAGATCTTTGAAGTGCGGCCCATATGGTCATGTGCAATTTGTTGACCAATCAAAATTAGGCGAGCCTCGCTCAAACGTTAAGAGCAATTAAGTAGGCTGACAATGAACCAGCACTGATTAGTGATGAGAAGCTGTTTTGCGCAGTATTCTGTAAATCGTCTAAGGACGAAAAACCGATGTACCTTCACCCCTTTTCCGTCGCTACTGGACGCTGGATTAAGCTCGTTTCTGGACTGCGAGTGCCGCAAGTGTACAGTCGTCACAGTAAAGTAAGACGCTGATAGAGACGGCGCATGCGGCTTAACGCACATTGCATTCGCAAAACACATTCACTCGGCGTCGATTCTTGAACGGTATAAAGCGTGCGAAAGCACAGAGACGCAGCACTTCGGTATGCCGAGACAGCTTTGAACACGCCGCCACACCGGCGAAACTTGCTTTCGACGAGTTGCGCCTTTTTTCCTGCGGCACTGCGCTTTCGTAAAACTGTCCACGTGTTCTCATCGGCAAGTATCACGCCTCACCAAGGATATTAATGAACGTCTTCGGCGAATGACGACGAAAAACGTGCCTATAGCACGCTGGAAAACCGCAGCAAAACGCTAGCAAAACGAAAAAAAAAAATTACCATGCAGGATGGCCGTCCGGTGGACGCACTCGCGCTACAGCTAAGATGCGGGGATACGCGATCCAGCAATGAACCTTTTCCAAATACCGCCGGCACCAGGCGGTGGCTGCACGAACTAAAATCGAGGAAGTGACCTACCTGCGCTACCAATCGATAATGGGAGCTAGGCTACCAGTTGGTTCGCTCTCTAAGCAGCGTTGCGTGCCCAACGCGCCTTTAAAAAGGGAAATCCGTAGCGTCCACCCAAACGTCTTGTTTTTCTTTCCGTCCACTTTCTTTTTTTGTGTAACAAAATTATATATATGCTGCAATTACGTGTTCTACTCGTCGATTTACAGCCTCATTCCGAATTTCCTTGATTTTTCGTGCCGACTTCCACCACTTGGCATCGGGCGCTCGCGCGTGCGCAGAACGCTTCTCGGAAAATGTCCATAGTCATTGCGATCAGTGGTCAGAACCGTGTAAGTCGCAGTCCTGCAAGTGGATGATTTGGACAGTTTATAAAAGGGATCATAGTAAAAAAATTACACTCGCGCCAAATATATTTAAAAAAAATTCAGTTCCTGGCACGATCTGAACTTCGAAGTTTCACGCCGTGACAAGTCCCGTCGTTCCTACCTTATGTGGAGGGAAATATCGTCTGCTTCTTGCGCTGG
Source organism: Ixodes scapularis (assembly GCF_016920785.2). NCBI lineage: Eukaryota > Metazoa > Arthropoda > Arachnida > Ixodida > Ixodidae > Ixodes > Ixodes scapularis. Next base: position 3,054 of record NW_024610123.1, on the reverse strand, counting down.
GGGTGCGTCGACGTCTGAACGCCGAGCTCTGATTGGCTGCAGTGGAAAGATAGTGGGTCGCCGAGACCCACTATCTGAGCGTCGTCTGCTCCTTTGCAACGTCGTTTGCTATTCAACTGCTGCGTTACTTTACGAGCGAGCTCGACTTCGCTTTTCAGAGAGGTCAGACGAAATAACTCGAGCGGTTTAATGTGTTTTTATCTAACAACGAGGAGACACGTATCGAGGAGAGAAGCCAAAGGACTCACGAGCGAGGGAGCCAACGCGCCGAGGTTTGTTTGCTCACAAACGAGAACGAAGGTGGTTAGCGTCCTTAACTTCCCTCCTTTCGTGTGCGGCGTCGAGCGTATTGCGGAAGTTATGTCGTAGGCTTGATGACACCAAGAAGTAATTATTGTTTGTTTTTTTGTGGGCGAAATTTTATGGGATATTATCTTTCTAAGCCCTGTTGTTGAAACAGGGGAACACTTCCTCGGGGGTAACGCGATGGACTTCAATTAGCCCCCTGTATTTGATCAAGTCTCTTTTTTCTGAGCTTACTGTCTTAACAAACAGGGATAAAAACACGCCGCTTCCTTCAGTGTAGCGCGCGTGCGGCCCCGGACATGTAAGGGCATCACCAGACCTGTTCTTGGCCTTTTTCGTACGGCGATGAGCTGCTTGTCCCTCTAAGGGTGCAAGGTGCAGAGCACCACGCACCTATTTAATGAGCTAGAGTGTCGTCTGTTATCGGAATTAACCAGACAAATCGCTCCACCAACTAAGAACGAACACGCACCACCATCCGCCGAATCATGAAAGAGCTCTCAATCTGTCAATCCTCCCAAAAATTTAAAATGCTACACACCGTCGTGAAGGCGCCCACCACATTCTAAGACGCAGCACTTTTTTATTTCCCCTGGTAGCACTGCCCCCTGGACAGCGCCTGATCATAGCCGACATCTAAATCACACAGGCAGAAGCGAAACGTTCTTTTTACCTTTTGTTTTTTTTTTAACCAGCAACAACGCGAAAGACTTGCGGCTATAGCCACAGCTGCTACAGCACGTCCGCCATTGTCGAGGCCGGAATGTTTACATCCGCTATCCCCTCCCCCCCCCCCCTCCCCCCCCCCCCCCCCCGAGGAGGCGGAGCTTAGTATAACCTCCTCCGCCACCTTCACACCTCTTTTCCCATCCGTAGAAGACCAAAATGCGCCCACCTGCAAGGCGCTTACAGCGGAAGTTTAAGGCGTTCGATGCTGACGTAGGTATATAAATATACTGCCACCGCTTTTACCTTGCGTGTCCTTTTTTTTTTTGTTTTGGCTCATATTTACCTCCTCTGGGCCGTAACGTTACCTGGCGCTACTAAGGTATAAAGGGGTGGTTAATTGGACTCAAGTTGAAAGCTTCTACGGTCAGTTTCTACTAGCGAATTTAGACTTTTGTGCTCGAAGTTACACGTATTTCTGAGCCATTAGGCAGGGACGCTAGGTACTTCGTGTCCCCATGGGGCTGCTCACGTGACAAAGAAATCCCTCTTGGCCGCAACCGCGGCCCCGGCTGCGAGTCGAGCAAACCGCTTTTGGGGAACAGGACCGTAGGCGCAGAGGTGCGCTCCGATAAGAAACCGAATCCTGGAAACGCGTCCAAAAGAAGCGTTTTTTAAAGAACGCGTAAAGCGCAGCCCCTGGGTTATATTCTTCTAAAAAGAGTTGATTTAGTGGTTTTCGATGACTCTCAGCAAGTTTATAAATAAAACTATGATAATTTTTTCTAATTAAAAGTTAATTAACAAGTTGAATGTAATTATCCGACTGATCGTTACGATTAGGCCCCTGTTCTACGTCTCCCTGGCCGTATAACTCACCTGCACAAACCCGTAAGTGTAGCGTTCACGATTTTTTAAACAATTATGTAAAGCTTTAAAAATCGCCTTGTATACCAGTGAAGGAGGGTTGAGATACTCCTAAGCACTTCTTATGAGTTGTGAATGCAAAAGCACGCACGCCAGTCTTCGCTCCCTTTTTTAATCTGCGGCGTTCAACGCGCTGACCTTGGGCGTAGAACGGTGAAGCCGCTGCCTCGCGGACACACAGCACCATCGGGTGCGTGATCGTTCAAACTGTCGTGTGCCTTGCGGTGCGAGGATGGAACAGACAGTAACGTAGTTCGCAGCAGAACGAACCTCTTAGTTTATACCATGCGCCGAATATATTGCCACGTGCCGTACAACTGATAAGAGGCGAGAGAACGCGGTGATCAGTGATAACACAACAGTGTGATGGCACAGTCAGGAGGACCTCACACAAACGGAGGAGCACTGGCCAATGGGAGACTCGTAAACACGCGCCAGTTAATGGGACCGAAGCGTCAAAGGGGCCGTTGGCTAGCTTTGCGCGTGGTTTCATTAAGGTACCGTTTTGCATGGTTTCAAAGCTGATGACGTCTGGTCGCTCCATGAGACAGTTAATGCTTTCGCATTAAAAAACGCGATACCGGCATGGTGGAGCCATGTGGGTGAATTCTCTCACATAGCTCCATCATGTTGGCATCGCCTTTTCGCTGGAATAGGATGTCCCATATTACGTTTCTTTTTATTATTAATGCCAAAGTGATGAGTGAAAGTCAGAGAGGTAAGCTTGGACTTTTGTCCTAGCTGGCTACTTTGCACAGGGGAAAGGATTATGGGATAAAAATGTCGGATGAGGTGCTTAATAACTATGAGAAGAGAGAACTGAGAGGATGATGGGTTGAATAGTTCAAAATGTTAGTCTTTGCCTAAAGGGATTGCATCGACCGGGTGTCCTCGAGAAATTGTTATTTGTTTGCGTTAAGCTTGTATGGTTGCGTGCGCCAGCATGGTTCCGACATTATCCACTAGGCTGGTATAGGATGTCCCAAAAAACGACACGCTTGTATGGTTCCGTCCACGTGTATCGTTCCGCCTAAATCCACTATGATGGAGCCGGATTTTTCGCTGGTATAGAACGTCTCATATTTCGACTCGCTTGTATGAGGCTTTTTCCAATATCTTTCCATTCTCAAGATTTTCCAACAGGTTAATGATTGA